>NC_066396.1:42521827-42701827 GCF_013377495.2 Cygnus atratus
CCACTGTAGGAGAAGATCAGGTTTGAGACCATCTAAGGAACCTGAAGTTTCCATGGGGCAAGATGAGATGCATCTGTGGGTCCTGAGGGAACTGGTAGATTAAGCTGTTAAGCCACTATCCCTCATATTTGAGAAATTATTGCAGACCAGTGAAGCTCTCACTGACTGGAAGAGGGGAAATATAGGCCCCCAGTTTTAAAAACAGAAAGAAGGAAGAGCCAGAGAACTACAGGCCAGTCAGTCTCACCTCTGTGCCCAGCAAGATCCTGGAGCAGATCTTCAAGGAAACTATGCTAAGGCACATGGAAAACAAGGAGGTGTCTGGTGACAGCCAGCATAACTTCACTAAGGGCAGATTGTGCCTGACAGACCTGGTGGTCTTCTACAAAGTGGCCACAGCATTGGTGGACAGGTAAAGAACAACTGACTTGGACAGGCTGGAGAACTGGGCAGGAAAAAAAAAATGAAGTTTAAAAACAGCAAGTCCTGCACCTGGGAAGGAACAACTGCATGTATAAGTACAGGCTGGGGGATGACCTGCTGGATAGGAGCTCTGAGGAGGAAGACCTGGGGATCCTGGTGGACAATAGGTTGACCATAAGCCAGCAGTGTGCCCTGGTGGCCAAGAAGGCCAATGGGATCCTTGTGTGCATTGAAAGGAGCATGGCCAGCAGGTCAAGGCAGGTGATCCTCCCCCTCAACTCTGCCCTGGTCACCTGGAGTACTGTGTCCAGTTCTGGGCTCCCCAGCACAAAAAAGACAGGGATCTCCTGGAAAGAGTCCAGCGGAGGGCCACAAAGATGATACAGGGCCTGGAGCATCTTCCCTATGAGGAAAGACTGACAGACCTGGGTCTGTTCAGCCTTGAGAAAAAAAGACTGAGAGAGGATCTTATCAATGTTTACAAGTGTCTTAAGTGTGGGAGACAGTGGGATTTGGCCAACCCCTTTTCAGCGGTTTGTGGGGACATGACAAGGGGCAATGGCCAAAAAATGGAGCACAGGAAGTTCTGTGCCAACATTCGAAAGAACTTCTTCTGGAATAGAACACTGGAACAGGCTGCCCAGGGTGTTCGTGAAGTCTCCTTCTCTGGAGATATTCAAGGCCTGTCTGTATTCCTACCTGGGCAACCTTCTCTAGGGAACCTGCTTTGGCAGGGGGGTTGGACCTGTTGATCTCTTGACGTCCCTTTCAACCCCTACATTTCTGTGATTCTGTGATTCTGTGATTTCATCTGCCTGGACTTGTGGAAAGCATTTGACACTATCTCCCATGATATCTTTGTCCCTAAATTGGAGAGACTTGAATTTGACAGATGAACCACTCAGTGGGTAAGGAATAGTCTGGATGGTTACACTCAAAGAGTTGTGGTCTTGATATCCAGGTTGTGGCTTGATATCCAGGAGATGTGATGAGTGATGTTCCTCTGGGGTAGGTATTGAGACCAGAGTTGTTTAACACCCTTGTCAGTGACATGGACATTGGGGTAGGGTGTAACCTCAACAAGTTTTTGGGTGATATCAAGATGTGTGGTGCAGTTGACATGCTGGAGGGAAAGGATGCTATCCAGAGGGACCTGGATATGTTTGAGAGGTGGGCTTGTGTGAACCTTATGAAGTTCAACAAGGCCAAGTGCAAGGTCTTGAATCTAGGTTGGGGCAATCCCCAGCAACAATATATCCAGGCTGGGTGGAGAATGAATTGAGAACAACTCTGAGGAAAAGAGACTTTGTTAGTGCTGGTTGATTAGAACCTCACCATGAGTCAGTAGCATGCCCTTGCTGCCCTGAAGGCCAACCATATCCTCAACTGCATCAAAAGAAACAAGGCCAGCAGGTCGAGGGAGGTGATTCTCCCTCTCTACTCTGCTCTCATGAGACCCCACTTGGAGCACTGCATTCACCTCTGGGGCCCCCAACATAAGAAAGACATGGATGTATTAGAATGAGTGCACGGATTAGAATGAGTGTATCACAAGGATGATCAGAAGGCTGGAGCACCTCTGCTATGAATCATAGAATCATTAAGGTTGGAAAGGACCTTCAAAATAGGTTGATAGAGCTGGGGTTGACCAGATTTTGTGAAAAGACTTTAACTATCAAGTAGGTGGTAACTGAGATATAATGTGTCCCAATGTCCCTGTCCTCTGAGGTCAGGTAAGTCTTCATAAACATCAGTAAGTTTTGATCATACACAGTATGAGGGGAGCTCCCATTATCCTAATATTCAGAAGACTACCCAGAAGAACAATAAGCCAAGTGACTTTGACAAATGCCCTGTATGGGATGCTGTCTTTCATAATTTCTGAAGTGGTAAACTAACAATGACCTAAAGAGACTGATAAATGAATTTTAAATAACACCACACCAAGCTGTATGTACCACATCGGTCTACAGCACTGTCTTTCAAATATTTTCAAAAGTATACAGCAGTATATCTTGCATTCATTCTTCACTAGGCTTACTACTTTCCAACAAAATGCTAAAAACTAAGCTATGTAAAAAACGTTTTCATTCCAGCTAGGTTTGGTTAGAAGTCACCACCCATAACCACGCACGAAGGATGCTGTTGGTTGAGATCTGTTAGATAACATATGAAAATTTCTCCTTAGCTTGATTCTGTCAAAATGACCCAGATTTTAAAAACATAATTATTTTTAAGTCCTGAATGTAGACCACACTGATACAATGAGGAGAAGGAATGACTTCACAGATAGTTATGTCAGTGTTCTGGTAGTGAGGGTGATGAGGAGTAACCTCTTCACCTTTCAGTCTGCAGCTTCTTTGTTACGTGTCCTCATCCTCTTTTTTCTTCTTTTCATCACTTGTTCTCCTATTCCCAAGTAACATACCTGCCAGTATTTCAAAGAAAACACAGCTCTAGTGCTGTGAGCCATGGGTGAAATGAGGAATCTATCTGGCTGTTTCAGGAGAGAAAAAAGAAATAGAAAGAGGAAAGGAAAACTGTGAGGTCTGTGGAGGCAACAAGGGTAAGTGAGAGATCAGACTGCAGAAGCAATGGGACAGTACTTGTATGGAAAATTCACAGCACAACTGCGAACATTATTATTATGTAAACATTACCCTAATATTAATAATGTTGGCAATGAAGAAATACTAGCTCCTTTTTATTGTCATTTTTTCTCTACTCTCTATTGATTTTCCTTTCTTAGTTAGTTTTGTTTGGTTTTGTTTGGTTTTGTTTTTCCCTGAGGGTCCCTCTCATGTTCCTGTTATCTTTCCCTCCTTTGACCTTTCCCTTTACCACCTCCATTCTCTCAGTTTCTCTGTGTTTTTTTAATTTGTCTTATTTACAGAAGTTACAGCTTTTTACAAAAGGTCCACGGATTTCTATACAACGTTAAGGAGCCAACAAGAAAGAGCACTGTAGCAAAAGCTGCAGGGGAGTGTGCAGAATGCACAGTCTTGCTTTTATGTGTTACTACCAGAGAATAAATATGTAAAATCTCCATTGAGTTAATAAAAAATGACCACTGCTTTCTCTGGAGAAAGGAAGAGTCTACTAAATAGTTCCTGGGGAGTTAGTTCCTGATTTTCTCTCTACACAAAAAATATTCCACAGAAATCTAGATACAAATTTTGGTCTGTATGATTAAATACATATTTTAATGAAGCTTAAAAGTTCCCATATAGCACAATACCAGGAAGGGGAGACACAGTTATGTTAGTACCACCAGGTAGATACTGCTGTGGGAAACCTTTGTTCCTTTCCACAAAGAGGAACCCATAAACAAGAATTTTGATATTCAAGTGTGGGTTTGTAAAACAATGTGCTTTGGGGAACAAAGTGAAATAGAGCATAATTAAAAACAAAGTTGCAAAAAATTACATAGGCCATAAAGTCTGTGAATTTGTTAAATTTTCAAACTAATTTTCTTGTATCTAAAATGTTTCACCTTATGTGTTTATTTTTGTGAATGCCACTGAATCCCTCAGCCCACAAAATGGAGAAAACATAAGAGCAAACATCATGTTAAATATCCCCATGCTGGTATCTTGTAGAATTGCCTTTCAGACAACGGCTTATCAACCTCTTATTAGAAGAGGATTTGACATGACTCATACAGTTCTGAAAAAAAAAAAATTGTCAAAGAGGAAATGAACACTTTAAAGAACAGAGAAAGGCGGAAACATCTTTAGACTCTTCAAGATCTTTCAGAGGTAACATTTACTGACACAGGCAGTCACTTTCCGTCTATACACACACACTTACAAGAAACCCTACAGAGACATATGACCTTTGTCAGAATTTTTTCCCCTCCCCCCGATCAAAGCAAACAAAAAAACAATAACAAAAACTACTCAAAGGAAGTAATATGTTATGCTTTGTGTCACAAGTAATTCATAGTAATAGTACATAACAATATTTGGAACTCACACTGAAGAAAGTTACCAAGTTTGCAGCGTTTACTTGCATCTTAGCAGAGTACATCCATCATTTCATTCAAGAGCAGGCCTATGGGTAATCATTTAATCAAAACCACTGCTGTGATTGCCACTCATATAGAAAATTACAAAGCAGCAGCGGCTTCAAAGCCAGGATTACAAAGATTAAATAGGAGCTGCTTTTTGTTAAGTGTTGGATAAGAATGAATTACTGTATCCTTAAATTCAAAGGAAATTAGGGGGAAAGAATTATTCATTTGACCATACCAGTATTTCCTAAGTTTCATTTCCTCTCTTCATACTTACAGTAAATTACAAAATTGAGAATTCATGAAAGACATAGACTTAGTGAGAAAGAATGAGAGAGAGAAAATCTAATTATGATACATGATCATACAAGAAGACACTTTGACCTAACTTTACAACTTTCCTTTAAGAAGAAAATATGTTTTATATTAATGCTTCCTTAAACTACTGGAATGAAATTATCTCCATCAATCTTACAGTGGACCATAAGGATTGAGGTTTGAAAAAGCACATGTTTGAGTACTTTTGCCTTAAAAGATACAGCACTGTATACAGTATGTAGGTAGACGTTGGCAGCTCCAGGTGAATGTAGGGGGAGCAGAGGGCAAGAAACCAGGCAGACTGGATTCCTGAGTCATAAACATGCTTATAGGGAAGTAACTAAAGTCTAAAAAGGAACTACAATCAATTTGCTTCATTTCTACAGAGAATTACTTAGTGACTGATGTAACATTCATTTTGAAACAGCATCCTTTAATGATTAATATAATGTTTATTTACCAAAATAATAGGCCTCATATTAATAAAGACTCTTTTATTTACATTATCTCTTGGTATCACTTGTATTACCAAGTGAACTTAATCATTATGCAATTATGTCATTCAAGTGTCCTCCCAGATACAGCGCCCAAAGTTCTGGAATGCAAAGGTAGGAGCAGGATTGGACTCTGACGCAACAGAGGAGCGTCATAGCTGAGGGGAAACAGCACAGAAATGGAAGAGTCCCAGCAGGATACTGCCACACTACAGGGATATTTTTGCAGCCAAATACTTTTAACTGAGTCTTTTATGTTGACAGTTAACACAGGTGTGTAGCAGAACACCTGGGCAGGGTCTGAGCATAATCTCAAATTCTACCCTTTACATTCACTCCTTCCTTTCCCTCCACCTTTCCTTACACCTCATTCTTGTCATCTTACTGAAATCACTTGATGAGATGGATTTAAGAAAAGGAAAAAACTAACAAGAAGCAATGCTGCAGACAAAATGTGTAACAGACAAGGTTGCTGAGGCTTACTTTGCACAAGTGAAATACAGAGGTGTACTTTGCCTCTAAGCACACCACAGGGTAGATAAGCAGTAGAGAGCCTATAGCAGTTTTGGGAGCTAGAAGAAATTGAACTAGCATCAGCACTTTCATGCTTAATAACAATTTCCATGCTTGAATTTCTACTGAGAGTAAAATATTAAGGAAAAAGAAAATGAAATAAAAATAAAAATAATAAAAATTAAATTAAAAATAAAATAAATACAAAAAAGAAAAAGAAAGAAAGAAAAGAATAGTTGTGTACTCCTACTCCTATCCTTACTAAAAGCAAACCTGTTCCTGTGGTCTAAAATCATCTTGAACCTTATTTCATACTGAAATTGTACAGTCAGACTGTTCTATGTATTTCAGTAAATCCTAAGTTCCTCATGGCTCATCCTATGTACCCAGGTCTCAAAAATGAATTTCTAGTCTAAGTGCAATATGACTTGCATCTTGATAATGAAATATCCATTCAGTGCACTTTACTTCAAGTACCTGATAATTTCAGAATAAGGCTCTTGCTTTAAATTCATGATTACATTTTCTTGTAACATACAAGTTCACGTATGACTAGTTCAGGATTACACTTAAGCAGGAAACCAGTGAATTTGCCTTTATCCTAAAACACCATAAGGAAGCTTCAACATCAAAAGAAATGCCTAAGTTGATTTGATGCTTGTCATCAGCATTTTTCCACAGGACCAAACTAATTTTAACTGACCTCTAATGCTCCTTAATCCTTCTGATTTTACTCCTACACATTAAGGAGTTTACATATAAAGTAACATAAAATACTGCTGCATGTAAATCCATTTGTATTCTTAAGTTCTAATAGCTGATAAAAAAAAAAAAATACTACACAGTAAGGTACTGGTGAGAGGGTTGTTTTTTGGTGGTGGTGGTGGTGGGTTTTGCTGTTGTTTGCCTCTTTGTTTTTTTCCGTGACAGTTTTCAGCATACAGTTTTTCAGATTGGAGGGAATTTTCAGTATCTAGAATTCTTCTTTTAAAATATTTATGAATTTACAGTTATAAAATCTGCTCAAACTTTTAATATTCAAGTCTTAAGAAATTGCTGCTTTATTGTTTCCTTATCCCAGCATAAAATCATCAGTTTAGATGGTGCTATATTGACATAATATGAAATAATGCAATGGTGACTATGGTGCAACACAATTATCAACATTAAGTAACAGGCCAAGCACATCAATTTTCCTTCTTTTTATATGTTTATATATTTGTGTACTTAACATATTTTGTAATGTGTTAAATACACAAAGATACTTCAAGGTACTATTTACATATCAACATAATTAATCTTTAGTAGCCATGGTATTCAACATTTCATGTATTTATAGTACAGCATTTCTGGGCTGGTAAGTGAAAACTTTGAAGCATTGTGTATTTGAAAAAAAAAAAGCCCAACTTTTTATTTAAAAGCCCAACTTTTAAACTTCTGGAAATAGATCCAAAAACAACAGTGTTTAAGGAGATTAAAATAAATTCTCTGCAATCTACATTACATTACAAACTCACTTGCACTCTCCGCAACATACCAGCAAGTTTTTATCTTCACTGATATTTACCTTGTAAGGATTGCATTTCCATAAGGCCAGTCATGAAAGTAGATGCTCTTGGATACACTTTATGTAATAAATGTGACTTTTTTTTTCCCCCACTGATTCTGTGTTTATGGAAAGGAGAAAACTTTTTTTTGTTTGTTTCTCTAATGAATCATTTATCTTGTAACAATGAGAAACAAACAAAAAATCTTTAGAGATGCATAGTCCTTATCTAAAGTTCAGATGCTCAATTCTTGGTGCACAAATTAAGTTGCCAACGCATTGTGAATAAATCAGATGGAGACTATCCTGCTGCAATTTCACTGATAAATTCATCTATACTACTCTTTCACTCTTCCTTGGCAGATACCATGGCTTCACTTTTAAGAAGAGTACAACACACATAGAATTAACAAAACTATTGCAATTGCATTTCTGGGGGCAACCTCAACAGCTGGTTCATTTCTTTGTCCTGTTCTACTGTTTATTCTGCAAGAAGGTTGGGGAATAAATTAGGGATTTCGAAGAAGAACTAAAAAGAGGTGAGTGTTACGACATTAGACTTAGAGGATCTAGGATCTCAGTTTATTCTGCTCTCAGAGTATGGACTGAGAATTGACTTGATCACTGTGTGCAGGAACTCACAGAGGAAAAAGATGGCTTATGCTTGGAAGCATTTTAAGCTTGCTGCCAATGGTGTATTAAGGATCAACAATTGAATAGTGAAGTTAGACAAATCCAGTTTAGAAATGATATATAATTTTCTGGCTGTGAGGGGAATTGAAGAAAGAAACAGCTAACTAAAGTCAACATGACTTGGAATCTCTTGAGGTAAAGTTAAATAGGTCTTAAAACTGCATTAATTTAGCTCCAGAAGAATTTTTAAATGTAGAGTATAATTCAGATAACATATAATTGTTTGATTTTTTGGCTGTCCAACTTATTTCCTATCCCAGAAACCAATGAATCAAAGAATGAATCATTCATATTCTTATGGGAAAAATAAAAAAAAATAAAAAAATCCTCATTGTATAATGACAATTTTCATTTATTGTTTCTGCAGTGAAAAAAAAAAAAAAATCTGTAGGTTGTTGCACAGCATATGTGACCTAGTAAAAATTTCCTTGTCACCTGTGGTGTAATGACCACACAGACATCAGTGTTCTTTTAGGATGAGTAACTGCTACTACTTTATTAATGACATAACTTCAACTCCCCCTTTTTGAGGACAGGTTCCCTTCTTATACCATCTGCTCTACAGCAGTACTTTTCCACTAACTATTCATTGGTCAACAACTTGGCCCAGCAACAGCAAACACCCACCAATGGCTGGAGAACAAGCAGTCCGAGACAGCAAGGCATCTCCTGAATCACCCTTCTTTGTTCCTTCTAAACTCTTTACATTCCTCGTGGCCTCATCGTTAAGAGTCCGATGTTATCACCAACCATGGGTCTTGTCAACCCCTATAGCCACACTCCCACAGTCACCCTATTGTCTGTTGAAATAACGCTTAGTGAAAGTCATTGTCACGGCGCTCACTGATCAGTATTAAATAATCATAGCTCAACTGGTCATCTATAGCACCACTGGCTTACAATATTCTCAGTTGATTTTGTGTTTGTTTTCTCCTCTTCATTTTCCTCAGAGCCATATACCCTGCAGTTGTAGGCAACATGCTGCTGAAGGGAGCGAGCAGGATCTGAGAGAGGCTACAAAGATCCTTTTCTGAGATACTTGAATACCAGTGTTGTTTATACCAGAGAGTCAGCTTTGGGGTCAAAGGGTGTAATGTGGTCTTCCCACATTACAACAAATTTCAATGTCTCTCCCTTTCTTCACAGATGGGATGATGGCCATCCTGGTATCACCTGCACCTCCCTCACCTCCCCTTTGCAGGGATCTCAGTCACTGATGTCACAAAAGTGTCTCCTGCTTGCTGTCAGTGACATGCAGGAAAGCTGAGAAAAAAAGGTGCACCATGGGGAGTCCAAAGCTGAGGCACGGCCTTCTAGGAGGGCTTTTTGTCAGGAACTGATTGATGTTCTCCTTCTGCAAAAACAATATTGTGATCTTTCTCAGTGTTTGTGACCCTATAAGCTACTTTAGGAAGTCATCGATCAGGCCAGCAAGATGAGTCTAATAAATAGAAGAACATGCACCAATGATGACACCATGCATGTCCTTTGGAGATGTTCATCCAGAGTGCAGAGCCAAAGAGAGAAAGCCAAGGCTGAGCTATAAGTACAAAGCCATTGAGAACTCTGCAACTGATAACATCAATATCATAAATATATGTGTTTTGGTAAGCACTGTAGCAGTTACCACCACCATCAACTTGTTTCCAAAGCAGTTAGATAAAAGTTGTTGGTCTAGCAGCTGTTGTAGCTTTTATATAGTTATACTTATTAGTTAAATGACAAATATCATAACATAAATCTAGACTCCACAGAAACCAAGGTTCAAACCCCAAAGCCATTTGACACTTCTGACCAAAAAGAATCCAATTCCAATGAGTTTCCATTCTTACTGTAATATTCTTTTGAAAAGGAAATTATAGCATGAGTTCTTTCTACAGGGATATTGCATAATCACTTTCCATTCAGCTGATCTACTCTCCAGTCTGACATTGAAAAGAGTTTATATTAAGTCATAAAATGCTGTATGCTGTTTCTAACCACTGATAAGTATCTACTCCATTGTGATCCTATTCCACTTCACTGATGGCTTTATTTGCTTTTAAAATATTAATGAAAAATGAATACAAATATAAGCTCGTGGGAAAATTAGCAAGACCAATTTCAAGAAACAAACCATTCCATTCCATATTATGATTTTTTAAATAGCAGAATGAATTTATTGTAATTTTTTTATAAGCATGAAGAATCCATTCTGGTCATTCATATCGACAGACCATTGAAATGTTCATCTCTTTTGCACCCTTTTATGGGCAATTCTTTTTGGAAAAATCTCTGACAGGTGCCAAGACTTTCTTCACAAGTGGCCAAAGTGATTTGGTGCTTTTGTGAACAACCTGTAAAATTGTAAACCATTAAAGTAATCCGTCTGGTATTCCAATTCTCCAGTACTCCAGTGATTTTGCATTGGTAAAATCTTACATCCACAGGAGAGTGGGAAAACATGAATAAGGTTAGTGGGCTAAACTAAGTGGCATAAATTCACTTTATAGGATTTCTGTTTCCTTAATATGACCTGAATACAACTTATCTAGTTCAGCACAATCTCTACCCATCGTGTCCTGGTTTAGCCAGGGGCAGAATCTACATAGAAAGAAAATATATATATGTATTTTATAACCAAGTGAGTGTCATGTCTCCATTTCCTTCTTACCTGAAGACTTCATAGCAGCATCAAAAGAAGAGCCTAGGCCTTATGACTCTGAAAATGCTGATTATAATTCCCACTAGAACAGATAAGTGAAATGCAATGACCCATCTAGGCCCAAACTATCATTGCTCTTATGCAAAAACATGTACAAGGATTCATATAGACCAAAGAGAAATTATAATGTGGATAAAGAATACCATGGAATTTTTTCTTCAATCTCTGCATTAAATCCATTGCAATGTATTGTGTACTTTGTTTGGCTTCAAATACCTTCCTATTCCACCAAACTAAATATTGTTATCAGATAGTTATTCAGAATAGTGAAAGTGTACATGCCTAGAGGAGGAATGGACTCATTTTTCATTATTCTCAAGGAAATTTTCTATGCAATAGATAGATACTTTCAAAATCATTGAACTACAGTATGTAAAAGAGAAATCTGCCAACGTAATTACTTATTTTGTAAGACAACACTATCATCATGGTATATTCCATATGTGTCAGGCTACCTACTCCAGCTTTTGGTGACTGTTAAGAAAATAATAATAATAAAAAAATTATTCAACAATTTATGTTTAAAAAATTATTCACTATAAATTCTATATTCATCTAGCACCCAACAAAACATAGAATATGCTGTTTATTGCAGGAAACATAGATCTTCACTACTAAAGTTCAACAAACAGGCTATTTATGTCCTGACTGTCACATCAGTATTTTGTCCCAAATACTGACATGTCTCCTCGTGACAAAGCA
Organism: Cygnus atratus; assembly: GCF_013377495.2. Lineage (NCBI taxonomy): Eukaryota > Metazoa > Chordata > Aves > Anseriformes > Anatidae > Cygnus > Cygnus atratus. Next base: position 42,533,233 of record NC_066396.1, read on the forward strand.
GTAAGACTGCAATGCGTAATATAAACATAAGGTGTGGGAAAGCTGTCATATCTATTTACTATTTCAAACTGATACTTAATCACAGACACTTTTTAGAACTGGGTCACGTATCAAATTCCTGTCCTTAAACTGTTTTTTCCATTCTGTCAGATGTTTGAGTGGTTTCAGAAACATAGATTACATTTCTGCCTGTTTTGCAGTGGGCATGGGTGCCTGGACTTTGAGAATAAAGGTGATATAGGAAGAATTTTACCTTCTTCCCTCATTCCTCAAGCTCAGCAGCCTGGAAACCTACACACAAGACCATTACAGCTATTTCTTGAGTACTATCTATTACAAGATGCCAGATATCAGCAGGAATAGTAGCAATATGATCAGGGAAAAAAATCCAAAAATGTCCTTGTGGTCAAAGAAACAGACCTGAAACAGAGCTATTCGATCTGCTTCACAATGAGGCAAACTAGTTAATGTGAATAGCCACGGTATTCCACTACGTAGACTAGGTCAAACAGCACTGGACATGGTACTGCACAACTACATAGGTTCTCCTGTTCATAAATGTTCAAGACAAGTGCATTCGTTGTTACATTCTGAACTCTTACAGCTGCACAACAGAGCTCCTACTGACTTCACTGCAAATGTGTCTAAAGACAACAATTTTTTGAAACCATATCAGTTAGATAAACAAACAATAAAATAATCAGGAGCTTTAGGTATCTTGCTACAAGTTGTAAACATTAAGTTATTTTCAAATGCACCTCCAATCAGAGCCATGTGGGGAAGGGGATTTCCTACTGAGTAATCTGCCAGGTTTTTTAATGACATGTTGATGTCAGGTGACAATTTTACTAGACATATGCCTGTCTACACCATCAGAGATCATGTGAGTCAACAAAATAAGAAAGTGAACCCTTTGTTTATATAAAAACAAATAACATATTTACGTTTATTTTCCTGGTGAAGGGAAAGAACCTGTCATGTTTATATATCCTCCAAAAACACACATCAACCTCTTAAAGAGGCACATAAACATATTCTGAATCAGGGGTTCCAGTTTTGAGATACACTACTGTAAGGGAAAAACAAAAGGAAAGAGTCATAGAACATCAAGCACTCTTTTTAAATTCAATTGCTATATTTCCCTCTCTTCTCATCTTTGGAGTAAAAGAAAAAGAGATTGTTACCATTAAATTTTCCCTCTTGCAAATTTCCAGTAGTCATTTTTATATGGTACAACTACGGACATTATTGTTCCCCATCCATCTTATAATTTCAACTAAATCGAGCAATGAAAATTTTATAGTGCATCCCTAATTGTGCACCAGACTGGAACTGTTCATACAAATTCCAAGCAATTATAAGGCTTTCTGGGAAACATTGGCAGCAAACACAGGATTAAATGCTTGTAACAGCAAGCCAGATGGAAAACACAGATAAAGAAAATCTCATGGAATTCAATTTTTTTTTCCAAAACTCTGGTATTATTTAAATTAACCTGGGACTCAAATACACTCATAACAGTTTCAAAACAAGATCAGTTAAGCCTGGTAACTAGATCATTAATATTTCAATCATTCCCTAAACACACACCCTTGAATCAGTGTTACATAATCCTCAAAAAATAAACATAGAGATGACAAGAAAACCATGAATGTTGTTTGTAAAGGTAAAATATTATAATTTCATGTCTTAATATCACAATATTTCAAAAATGTAATTGGAAGGTATTAATCCTTGGAATATAACGTGAAAAGTCCTTGCAGCCCTTTTTTGACTTCTGAGCTCATAGTGTCACTTCATCCTCAAAGCACTGCATTCTGTAGACCTCCAGACAGGGCTTGACTATTGGGTTCCCTTGCAGTGGTCCTCCTAAGACACTAAGCAACTCATATCTGGACTCAGGTAGGAGAGTACCTGACACAGGAGCTTCCACCCTTTCATCTCTACAGCCTACAGTATAGATGAGAAGAAAGGCTAAGGCTGGGTTCTCTGATTTCAGGGAAAGACACATTTTCTAAAAACCTAAATCTAGCAAAGTAGTTAATGTGGTAGCCTATCACTTTTCCTCCTGGTTGCTTTTTAGTAATAAACTTTCAAAAGTACTTGAAGGTAAACACATGCTGCTGTATGGTTAAGAACAGACACCTCCTAACATGTTATATTATCAGCTGTCACTAACTTCCTGAACTAGTTATGTGATATTCCTGATTACCCAAATGTAGAATTAAGCTAATTCCAAACAACAACATTATATTACTCTACAAATAGAGGTGGATTCAGTAGCCTTCTATTATACCAGACCTTTCCGTGAGAACAGAATGGCCTTTAGGAGAGGGCAATTGCAGGCTGAACCCAGAAATACTTATATTAAAGTTATTTCAAATAATACTGCTTTTAGTATAGAGCTCTCTTACCCTTTGCTTTTATGCTGACGTGGGACTACGATCAAGGACTGAGAATAGGATGGGCTTGGTAACATCTCTCAGGAGCTCCCATTTCAATCAGTCAAATCACCAACCAAACAGAACTGTATGAACATGTTGCTAAAGCTCTTATCTATAGTGAAGACCAGTAAGTTACCCAGTATTAAATTACTCAAACATTTCTAATTCTTTGTGAACCTAGGTGTTCCTCAGCTTTTCCATAGGGTTGGGATTTTTTTTTTTTCGGTTGAAGTTTTATTATCCTCACAATTAAAAAAAAAAATAATAACAATAATAATAAAAATGTAGTGCTTCTTGTGTGCAGATGGAATTCTCACTTTCTATCTACTGCCTCTATCCCTGTTACTGGCCACTAGTGAGAAAAGTCTGGCTCTTTCATCTTCATTCCCTCCCATCCACAGCAACTATGAAAAATAAAATTTTATTAACCTTTGAGTTCTACATCCACTTTTAAGACAGTTAAGTCATCCAAAAGTTAACAGCAAGTTTACACAAACTTCGGTCCAAAGGCTACAATGGTAATTGAAGGTTGTTATAGAAATCCAGACAGTAACTATTCACAAAGTTTTGGAAAAAAATAAACAATAAAAATGCAGATTTGCATCTTTAGCAAGTATCTTCAGTCGTAATCCAGAAAAATAACTGACCATTCGTGTAATACCTGCATTGAAGTGTTCACCAGTATTCTTGAAAACAAGTGTTAAATTCTGCCTTGATTAGCACCAAACAGTTGGGGAATTCAACAAGGTTGCAGCTGCTTGTTCAGATATATGAGAATCTCATTACAAGGCACACACTTTATTTGGAGAAATTTTACCTATTTTCATAAAACTCTTCTTCTTCAATAACTTCTGTCTTTCCACTGAAGACTTCTGATTTTCCAGCTCTGAGTTTCCTACCCTCAGAACAGGCCATGTTTATGCTGCAGGGTGAGATCATTTCCTCAGTTCAATGATATCTTTACAAATCCAAATGATGTGATCCAAAAAGACTGAAGTGACATCACCTTTGTGTTTAAAAAGTTCCTCTTTCATATTCTCCAAACCTTGACAACTATTCATTTTATCTAGAGAGTACTGCATGTTCTTTTCAATACTGAGCAAAATAAGATTATTTTATATATTTTTACATTTTACTATGTTTGCACAGTAAAGCACATCATTAGTAAGGCTTCTGCTATACAGTTACCTTTATCAAATGCAATGTCAAATATCATTAATGCAGTTGAATTACTTGCATTTTCAAGTAGACCCTATTGTAAATGATTGTATTCTGTGAAAATCTTTTACGTAAATTGAAAAGTTGGTGATGTTTCTCTTAGTTACAGAATAGAAGCTTTTAAAAATGTATTTGCTTTCTCTTGCCTTTCACTGGGGGGATGACGGGGTTAGAAGGCAGGGGGCGAGGGGGTGGGCAGGAGAAATAACTAACACTTGAATTTTCCAAACCTCTAGATGCATTAGATTTCATAATACCCTAAAAGACTAAAAGACCTTTCAAATCTAAATGATGAAGCTTATGTACCCTCTGTAACTTGGTTTACAACCTCCTTGAGAAAATGCGACTAGAATGGTTTGGGTTTCCCCAGTCTTCTGAAATCTTTGTAGCTGTATGATCTCTACTTTGGGAAAACGTTGGAAAGGAATACTTTTCTCATGAAAATTCCTACATTAAGTGATCTAAAGAAGATAAGAGCATAAGCAGTAGCTTAAATACTACCCCTCTAACCATGCTTCTGCCGACATTGCATAACCCTTGATTATCATTCTAAGAGATTTTTCTCCCTGAATTAAATTAGTGTCTACTCAGCCAAATCTATGACTGAAAGGGTGTTCCAACCAAACCCAAAATGTCACAAGGATTCAAGGTTAAGCTTCTCCTTTGAGGAGGCTTCCATTACTGCAGGTTCTAGAGAATGTTTTCAATTGCTGAAGTGCTTTTATTTTGGCAAGCCTGTCCTGAACATCTTTTTCAGCTATTACTGATTCTGCTGGCTTTGAAATATAAGATGTTCCATAAAACAGCTTGCAGCTATGCCAGAGACTGCTTCTCACTCTCTGAATTGCCATATGATTAGTACTCATTAGCAATGCCTAACTGTTCCAAAGGTGATGCTGTTCTCAACTTCATCTTTGAGATTTACTGCCTTCCAGAATCTCTGAGCTACATCCTGTACACATATGATACAAAAAGTGATGCACACACTGATACAGAAAAACTCACCACTAATGTGAACATTAACTTTGAGTTCCAATACCGTTAACGTTCAGAAAACTGGGAGAGCACATTTCCACACAGCTTGCAAATTTATATAACTACAGAATTCTGGGTGTTTATCCATGAAGATTTTTGTCTATAAACAAAACAAAACAAACAAATAAAAACAACAACAACAACAAAAGCAAAATATAGAGACATCAGCTCTAGATAGACATCCTTAACAAATTAAAAGTATTGGGCTAATATGGGTGATCTAGAATAACACAGAAACATTGTGTATCTGTTTTAAAGTATTAAAACACTAGCAAAACAGTGTTTTTACTGTGTCATAAGCATGTTACTAATACACTACTTTTCCAAAGGATACTGTGCAAAGAGACACCTAATTTTAATCTTCACAATGACTTTCAAACAAGTCATAGATAAAGTTGCTGACTTATATAAACGTTTGTCAGACCTATGATGGATTTTACAGAAGTGAAACTCTATATGACCCATGTGATTTATTTTCATTTACAAAGGTGGAGAGGTTTTGAATTTAAAAATGGAACTTTTTCTTCTTGTGCCAAATATAAACAATTTAACATCCATTTCCCATCCAGAGATTTTAACAGTTCAAAAGACTTTATATGAATCTTATCTGTTTTATATTTCCTACTGATTGGCAGTGCCTCACACTTCAAATTGAAAGCCAAAAATGTGTTGGCTCTTAGCAGAGACAGGAAAAAAATAACAAAGAAAACTGGGAAATAAACATAATGAGTAGTTATGAAGTGCTGAAAACTATACTTAGTGTTTCTTATTCTTTCATATTCAAACGTGGCCATATTGATTTATGTCTGGGAAATCTTGTAAAAATAAATAAATAAATATATAAATAAATAAAAGCCTTTGAATATTTTGTCAACAAGAAAATATATTTAATACTATATTCAAAGTCACATCTATTCCTGACTGGACTGATTCCGTACTTCTTACTGTGGAGCACATTGTTATTTCTGGGAGAGGTACTCATTGTGCACAGTAATTACCATTTCCAAGGGAAGTGCATGGAGCTATTACAGTCAGATGATTCAGAAAGACCAACAGTTAGCTCTGTTTAGCCCAACAGGTCCTGGGTGCCATAACTGGACACAAAACTGATGTGGTCTTCTGCAGCAGACTTTTCAGATGGGGGGGAGTGGGGGGGGTGGGGGGGAAATCATGTCCCATAAAGAAGTTTCTTTGACTCCTTCTTTGAAAACCATGCAATTCCAGGCACATTAAAAGACCAATTTCTTTTTTGTTTTCTTTCTTTTTTTCCCTCCTTTAAGTCAACATTTGGGGAAAAAAAAAAAAAGAGAGAGAGAGAGGGAGAGAGAAAGGAAGCAGAAAATAAACATCTACTTTATTAAAAAGAGTCTATCAATGACTCCATACATTGCAACTGAACTTTGTGTCATTTGTACAACCTAATCATATCTATTATCATAACTTAGATACAAAACACAGAATACAACACAATATGGCAGCCCTTCAAGGAAATACTTCAAGGAAAATCCATATCTTGCCAACTCTTAATGAGGCACTTAATCAACTGTAAAAAATGACTAGACTCAAAAAAAGGGCAAGGTGGACAGACACAGACTGTTTACTAGTTCTGTAGTTTGTATGCTCTATGGTAGAGTGAAAGTCGATTAATTCTAGTGCTTTCTTTGTATTCTGTATCACTGTGAGGTGTCTTTTCTTTCTGTCCTTTTTTTTTTTTTTTTTTAAATATGTATAATCCGGACTTCTTACGTACCCTCTTTCAAAATTACAGACATAAGTGTTTTTCTGTTTTCTCATTGTGAATATAGTAGTTAAAAAGACAAAGTGAAATGGACCATATACATATTAAGTTACTGTTATTTCATGTGTTATACAACAAAGATTGCAACTTTTATTTTTTATTTTTTTTTAAAAAACACAATGAAAAGTAACAAAAGAGCACTCTGAATTAATGCACTCTTTCAGTCTGAAGGATCACCATACAAGCACAGTGCTAATCTCACCCACTATTGCTACTACATCAGCTAGTACCAGTCATGGACTCATTAGTTTTATTCAGTACTTGCTTGCAATACACTTTCCTGCACCACAAATAAGACAGATTTTTTTTTTTCTACCTTCATGAAATCCATGCGAAACTAGTTCCTTGGTTATAAATAGTAATAAATAATAAACAAACTAAATAAAACAAACATACAATAAGTAAGTAAATAAATAAATAAATAAATCAGGAGTTTCACACATGTAAATACAGAAAGCTTATCTTCAGCAGCAGTTTACAGCCTTTGGCTTTAATTCAGTAACATCATCACATGATGAATCCTGGAACAAATTCTTAATGAAGATCCAAGAATTACCCATTCAACTCAGTCCCCTTTTATCATATCAATATGAGCTTCATGACAGCCAAAATATCTGTGACTACAAGCTACAAGATATTGCAAAGGTTACTTTAATTCTTCTTCTTTTTGAGTACTCTTTTGCCTGAATCAACTCAAAAAAAATCACTTTGCTTTTACAGTATCTGCATTTTTTCCCCTCAATCCTGTCAATCTAATTTAGTAATAACCTTCAATGCCTTAAATTACCAGCCATCTTGACTTTGCATCCAGCTAAGGAGAAAGTCAATTATCGTTTCTGAAATAAATCTATCCAGCTCTGTGTAAGGAAGAAAGAAGAGTGCATATTCAGCTGTAAAAGAGGCCCATATAATTCCTCAGTGTTTTCCTTTCTCCAAATACTTATTTCCTGGACTTAGCCCTTTAACCTGTTTTTATCTTTGCCTTAACGTTTTGCTTCTGTGTTTGTTAATGAATTGTTTTAAGTTCTCAATTTAAAATCCCAAGCAAGTGCACTATCTAATGGCCCAACAAATGAAAGCCCCGCCAGCCTTAAACTGGCTCCAGCTAAAGGGCTAAGTCATTGTCCCTATGCAAAGACAATAGTGCTAGTGCAAAGACAACAGGAGCACTCAGAGAGAGGCAACAGACAGAAAGCCCTTGAATGGGAAGGCATGCCCTAAAGGAAAGGTCTCTCCCATCAGTGGTCTCTCCCAGCTATCTTTCTGCCATAAGCTTTGTTACAGGAGACAGTGGGGAGAAATCAGGTGCTTCCTGGTGGAGAATGACACCAGTCATTCATTCACAGCTCTCAGTCACACTGTTACATCACCACTGCCAGGCGTACAGCCATCCTTCCCAACACAAGCTTTCTCTTGCTTTCTCTTTGTAATGTCCTTCAGCGTTCAGCAAGAAAGAAAAACAATTGTCCAAAGGCCCGGGAGCTGTTAAGTATTGCTACAGTGTAAAGGTCTTGTCACAACTATTATGTTCAATATTGTGATGAACAAGTCTGAAGCAGTTTCCATATGTAAATGGTATTTAAACCCTACAGTTACAGTTATATTAACAGATATATAACTTGAAATGATAGGCTACAGAATCACAGAGTTTGGAGTGGACCTCTGGAGGTTATCTGGTCCAACCCCCTTGCTCAAGCAGGGACAACAACCATTACCATAATGCCCCTATTTCCATCAGGGACAGTGTTTTTAATCTGGAATAGGAGTTCTGTAAAGGAAAAACTGCAGAAGTGTCATCCATTTTTATACCTACAGAATTGCTTCTGCATTACAAATGTTTCAGTTATAAATATAAATACATATTTATACTTTTCAGGTGGAAAAAATAGTTATAGTCATCTTAGTTTAAAGCATAATTGCATACAACAATTACTGAAGAGGCAGAGTGTTGAATATATTGTGGTACATGTAATTTTAAAAATATATATTAAAATATATCTGGGGTGTCAGTAAGCAATCAATAGTATTTGCTGGAAAACAATAACAACAACAACAACAACAAAATTCAGTCAATACAGAATAGTCCAACTCATTGAAAGTTTTCTACATTGCAATAGTTCATAAGGTTTCTTATTGTATGCTGTGAACTGAGTACAGTCTCCAGGTAAATATAAGACCTATTCAGTATTTAATTTCTGTAAAATATTTTACATAAAAACCCATACTGAAAAAGCTCTGGAATTTCAGTTGGGTCTCAAGGTTTTCAACATTTTGCTAGATTACACCTGTTAAAGTTTGCAGTCACCACCCATCTCTCCAGGTTCTGCTGGAGAACCACGAATTAGGATCCACAGCTGACATCTTCACAGAACAATGCAGGCCTTAATGCTCTAAGAGCATGAAAAAGCTATTCTGCTGCAACACAGTACTGAAGACCTTACCTTTTCTCTTAAGTACCTGGGTGGACTTTTTCCAAAGAAAAATGTCAACTGATGTTTAAATTTAGGAGAGCTTAGATTTAATTTATAGATAAAATAGACATAAATAAGTGTTCTTCCAGAGTCTTTTTATTGTGGAACTCACTACTGTTTGTCTGTAGTTACAATATGTACCTGTAGTTGTTTGTTTTAACCTAAGAAAACTTTCTTCTTTTAACTGCACACATTTATTTATTTATTTATTTATTTATTTTTAAGACAATCATGTCACCTTCAATTGCCTTATACTAGAAAATTTTGTATTTTGGGGGAAAATCATATGCTCAATCTTCATTTTTATTTCATGGAGAATCAGCAGTCACAGACTTAGTAAGTGAAAACCCCAAAATGAGAAACAGTTGTTCTAATAACATTTTTGAACAAACCAGCATGTTCCCAGAAAGCAAGCTCTGAGTGACCTAACCTCTGCCACTGAACTTTAGGCAATTATGTACTCTCCTGATCTGTCTAGTAAACAGAGATTTATCCAGATAATCTGTTGTAGTTGCAAAGCAAACACTGATTTGCAATGATTCCAGAGTTACTTGACTCTTTGCAAAGACCAGAAAATAACTTCCTTTTTGATCCCATAATTTGGAATGTAAATTTTAAAAGGTCATTTCTCATCTGCTTGGATTCTAACAGAATTGTGAGCCTTGCCATTTTAAGAAGGCTGAAATAAACAATAAAGTATATCTGATTTTCATTAGTAGTGCGATTAGTTTAAAAACATATTATTAATGGACAACAAATAACATCTTCAGAATCCACATAAAGTAGCAAATTTTTTAATGAACACTATAGTTCACAACAGCACTTCTACACCTCCTCTAAGTTGAACTTCATCAAACTAACAGTTTTGAGTCACTGTGACCTTTTTATTGACAACATGCGCAGAGACCATAGAATTTTAACGTAATTCCTGCATCCAATCGGTATTTCTAAATTTGTTGCAACAAGATCTTTTATAAATTTAATTTGGAATCATCTTAGAAACAAGCCTTAGGTTATTTCTCTCTGAACTTCTCCATTCTGACTCTTCTATTGGCAAGATGTATACTTTTATCATTTTTAAATCAGGTAAAATTTAACTAGCAACATTAACCCCAGTAGTTAAGCTACTTCCTCTTGCAGCATCCCAGAATTATCGTGTGATGCATTTGTTTCAACTCTTTGCTGTACATATGTCAGCCCATAACATAAAAATCAGAACACATAACTACTGATTAAACATTACCTTTCAATTTTATGGCTGGAGAATAAACACTTAGTATATCATTCTATTTGCATTCTTTTCTTGGATGTATGAAGAGCAAATACTGATAAAGAATGACCGTCTTGCTGGAGTCAGATCTTCAGCCAGGAACTGGTTCTTCCTGTATTGTTCACTTTGTCATGCTGAAGCATAATCCAGACAACTATATCTCTAGAAACCAGATCTTCTGTGAAGAAACTAAAGGCTTTTTCTGTCATTAATCTTTTCAGGTAGATCTTTCCGTCTCAAGATTAGGCTGGAAAAAGTTAAAAGGGTTAAAACTTCAAGAAAGCTCAAGTCCCTCTCTTCTTTTCTTCACCTATTAGAATGTGCAAGAGGATTCTGTAGCCTGTTAGTTTAATATTCTGGGGGGTATTCCTAGGAGGGTATGATAGTTCTCATGGGACTCTCAGTAACTTGAATATACCTACAGATAGCTTTGTAATTCATGAGATGTCATTTCTGTGATTATGAAATCTGCAAGCCTTTGTTCTTCTGAGCTCTGCCCCTATGCCCAGCACAACATCAACACAAAATCCATTTCATGCTGAGTTGTTGTAGGCAGAGCTTTTTATCCTTTACACTCTGAAGACAACACACATGAGTGTTAAGTCACCTCCCTGGGTCTGTACAGGGGTTCTTGGGGGTTTATATTCTCTCTCAAATAACATTTGTAATAGAGAATCAGAGAATATGTAAGAATAAGTATGCAATATGCTTGCCCCTAGTCTCCAACTACTTTCAGCTGGGGGAATTTCCTGAGCTTGGTGTGGTTCATACATGTTGTAATCTCCCAAGGAAACTCTCCATCTAGTACTTGTCCACTCTCATTATGAATATATGTAAGCACCTTCACATGTATATAACATTAGCTTAGATATTTCAAAGAGATGAAATTTCAGTCCCAGCACAGAAATAAGAAAAACTTAGCAATAATGATGGAAAGCAGATATATACATTTTTAGGTCAGAATTTTTTCCAAACATTCCACCTCCTACAAGATCTGGCCAGCTTTCTCAAGATCAGCAGTCCAAAGTTCATTCACTCATAAAGAATCAGTGACAAAATGAAGTCATGATTTGATTTTTCTGAAACTATTTAATATAGTAAAACACCTAGAATTTTCTAAATTCATTGACAGATTTCCTCCTCAATTGCTTTTGAATCTGTGCTTTTTTAACAACAATTCTTCTACATGACTTCTGCATGATGCTGGCTCCAACAATGGCTTCTGAAATGCATCAAACCTCAGATTATGGTCATGTTACCTCTGGGATGAGGTAACTGATAAAAATAAATAAATAAATAAATAAAATACACCCTGGAAGCTAATAGTTTGTAGGGAGACATCCTTCAATTAATAAAACAAATGTTGCATGCTCATGATTCTGCAGTTTTTCAAGAGGAGTAACAAATGGGAAAAGGAACATAAAAACTAGGAATCTTTAAGATGCTTTTCAATATTTGCCTATTTCTCTCCCTCGGAGAAATGAATAAACAAAACATTCAGAAAAACCATTATTTCTGACTTCCTGTTTAATTTTCTTCCATAGTTCAGGATTTAGATTTATGCTGAATGGATACTATCAGATCCAATTGAATAGAAAACTGTCCATTACACCTCACCCCATTATACATTCCATTCTTCACAGGACTTTATTTCTAGAAAGTACATTACAGAGAAGAGAGCGCCTTTAGGGTACAGTATATTTCAAAACACAATTAAAATAAACTCTTCAAGTGGAAATGTGAAATGTATTTGTATTCTGTAAAAGCCTTTGGCCTTATCAGCAGTGGTGCACTATATAACAAGGTCATTAGTAACAAGCCACACACAATGGAGAACATACATCAGCAGTAGAAAAACAAACATCAGTCCAAAACATCACAATAACTTCCTGTACCTGTTCTTGTTTGCTTGCTGAGCCCTCAAACATTGTGAGTCTCTGAAATACATAAAAGCGTAACAGCTTAGGTCAATATTTGCCAACCAAAGTGAACGATTTTATTTAGCGTGATGACTGAACCCCCTGAGCAAATACATCTTGTGCGGAGCATAACAACTGCAGGCAAGCCTGCAAAACGACCAGAAGTGTCCAACCATTCAGAACATCCATTGTGTCTGGGGAAAGCTCAGCGGCTGCTCAGAGCTTCTCTGTACAAATAAAAGATAAGATGATTCATTTAGTTTTCCATCAAAATCCATTATGGAATCAAAACCAAAATGATGTTATAATAAACTTGTCATTCCCTCACTTGTGCTTTGAGGTAGGTTATTTTATTTTTGGGTTTCAGGCAATGAAATTTTTCTGATTCCTGTTCATATAAAAGCATTCCAAGGGTTTAGCTGTCCTTTGGACTATTGGGTCTATCTTTTTAAACAAGATTATTTGGGATGTGGGCTGAGAGGTACATAAAAAATATTGATTTCGTACCAATTACTACAGGAACCAAATTGCAGTGAACGGGGAACTGCATCTGAAAATCAATATGAGGAAACGTCCCTTTTGTCCATAGAAGTGCTGCCAAACAGAGTAATGTCTTAATGCAGTCTTTCTTTCTTTGTTTCATTAAATACATTCTACTATGCTATGGACCAGGTGATGATTCTTGCAGTGCATGGAGCTCTGCCTGGGGATAGATAAGGAGCTGACAGAGAGTGTATAGGTCAGGATTCCAAGGAGGGAAGGGAGAGGTGACATTACAGTGTTAGTCTGTTACAAGCCACCTGACCAGGATGACCAAGAAGAAGAGGCCTTCTATAAACACATAGAAGCAGCCTCACGTTCATAAACCCTAGTCCCCATGAGAAATTTCAACCACCCCAATATCTGTTGGAGGGAAAACACAGCAGGACATAGGCAATACAGGAGGTTCCTGGAATGCATTGGTAATCACTTCCTTCTCCAAGTGTCAAAGGAACCAACAAGAAGAGGTGATATGCCAGACCTCATTCTCTCCAACCAGGAAAGGCTGGCTGGTTGGGAGTTTGAAGATCAAGGGTAGCTTGGGATGCAATGACAACAAATTGGTACAGAGTTTAGGATCTTGAGGGCAACGAGGAGGGAGCACAACAAGCTCACTCTCTGGACTTCGGGAGAGCAGACCTTGGCCTCTGCAGGGATCTGCTTGGTAGAATATCATGAGACAAAGCCCTGGAAGGAAAAATGGCCCAAGATAAACGGTTAATATTCAAGGATCACCTCTTCCAATCCATCCCTGTGAAGAGGAAGTCAGGCAAGAAAGCCAGGAGTCGTGTAAGGATGAACAAGGAGTTCCTGGACAAACTCAAGAAGAAAAAAGAAGGCCTAGAAAGAGTGAAAGAAGGAAAGATAGGCTAAGAGGAATACAGAAAACTTGTGTAAATGCCCAGGGAACAGGTTAGGAAAGCTAAAACCCTATTAGAATTAAATTTGGCCAGAGACATCAAGGGGAATAAAAAAGGCTTTTGTAGGTGCATCAGTGATAAAAGGAAGACTGAGGAAACTCTGGGCCCTCACCAGAAGGAAAAGAAACTCCTGATTACCCAGGTTATGGAGAAGGCTGAGGTATTCAATGACTTTTTTGCCTCAGTCTTCACCAGCAAGTGCTCTAGCCACATAGCCCAAGTCCCAGAAGGCAAAGGCAGGGACTGGGAGAATGAAGAACCACCCACTGTAGGAGAAGATCAGGTTTGAGACCATCTAAGGAACCTGAAGTTTCCATGGGGCAAGATGAGATGCATCTGTGGGTCCTGAGGGAACTGGTAGATTAAGCTGTTAAGCCACTATCCCTCATATTTGAGAAATTATTGCAGACCAGTGAAGCTCTCACTGACTGGAAGAGGGGAAATATAGGCCCCCAGTTTTAAAAACAGAAAGAAGGAAGAGCCAGAGAACTACAGGCCAGTCAGTCTCACCTCTGTGCCCAGCAAGATCCTGGAGCAGATCTTCAAGGAAACTATGCTAAGGCACATGGAAAACAAGGAGGTGTCTGGTGACAGCCAGCATAACTTCACTAAGGGCAGATTGTGCCTGACAGACCTGGCGGCCTTCTACAACACGGTGGTGTTGTAGAAGACAACAGAAGAAGCTTTGTAGAAGCTTTGGTGGACAGGGGAAGAAAAACTGACTTCATCTGCCTGGACTTGTGGAAAGCATTTGACACTATCTCCCATGATATCTTTGTCCCTAAATTGGAGAGACTTGGATTTGACAGATGGACCACTCGGTGGGTGAGGAACAGTCTGGATGGTTATACTCAATGAGTTGTGGTCAATGGCTTGATATCCAGGTGGAGACCAGTGATAAGTAGTGTTCCTCAGGGTTCGATATTGTGGCCATCACTGTTTAAAATCTTTCTTGGCAGCATGGACAGTGAGATCAAGTGCACCCTCATCAAGTCTGCTGATGACACCAAGCTGCATGGTGCAGTCAATACACTGGAGGGAAAATGCCATACAGAGGGACCTTGACTGGCTTGAGAGGTGGGCCTGTGTGAACGTTATGAAGTTCAACAAGGTCAAGAGCAAGGTCATTCTGTCATGCACCAAGGTTGGGGCAAGCCTAAATACAAATACAGGCCTGGTGGAGAACAGATTGAGAACGGCTCTGAGGAGAAGAGACTTTGCTAGTGTTGGTTGATGAGAAGCTCAACAAGAGCCAGCAATGTGCCCTTGCTGCCCAGAAGGCCAACCATATCCTCAACTGCATCAAAAGAAGCAAGGCCAGCAGGTTCAGAGAGGTGATTCTCCCCCTCTGCTCTCATGAGAATCCACCTGGAGCACTGCATTCAGCTCTGGGGCCCCCAACATAAGAAAGACATGGATGTATTAGAATGAGTGCAGAGGATGGCCACAAGGATAATAAGAAGTTTGGAGCACCTCTTCTATGAAGACAGGCTGATAGAGCTAGGGTTGTTCAGCCTGGAGAAGAGAAGGCTCCAGGGAGACATCATAGCGGTCTTCCAGTTCCTAAAGGAGGCCTACAGGAAAGCTGGGGAGGGACTCTTTTTCAGGCAACATGGTGCTATGAAAAGGGGTAATGGCTTCAATCTAAAAGAGACTATTTACATTAGATGTAAGGATGAAACTCTTTGCAATGAGGGTGGTGAGACACTGGAAGAGGTTGCCCAGATAGTTTGCAAATGCCCTGTTCTCTGGAAGTGTTTAAGGCCAGGTTGAATGGGGCTTTGAGCAACAGGATGTACTGGGAGATGTCTCTGCCCATGGCAGGAGGGTTGGAGCTAGGTGATCTTTAAAGTCCCTTCCAACCCAAATCTTTCACCATTCTATGATTTTATTAGTCCTTCTTTTTATTCTGTGCTGCAATTCTAGAGGATTGAAAAATAAATAAATAAATAAATAAATATATCTGATTCTATTCCATTTTAAAACCAAATATTTTGATAGGAAAGCTTCCTACTATATGAAACAATGTTGATACACAAAAATAGCTCTCCAGCATATGCCACAGATGTGCACACTTGTGTGATTGTGAGCAAGGTTTGAGGACCGAGCTTTTGTATGGCTGCCACATAGACAGCATTGTGCTGGGACTTCCAAATTAATGGTTCATTCCCATTTACCTACACGAAGATAAGATTTGCGGTCACTGAGATTATTTTATTCTTTAACCTGTATATAAGTCTACTTTGTATCAATGCAGACCAAAGGTCAGAAAAGGAACGTTCTCCTTCCAACCTCTTGAAACTTCTTTTTTTCAGAAACAAGCATGGACCAAAATGTGGAACCAGTAGAATTATAACACATCACAAAGCATAAATTTCCAGGACTGTAGCACAGTTGGTGCTGTTTCTCATGCTTAATTTGTAATACAGAAAGTGGGTTTTTTGTTTCTTTGTTTTTGTTTGTTTTCAAATTACATGATATTTTCAACATATTTCATATGTTTCCTGGTTGAAAAACTCCAGGATTTCAACTACTGCATTCATACAGAACTACCTCCTTGAATGTATTATGTGCAACACCCACCTATCATGGTTAATGTATAGGTTCATGTCTCTCAAAAGAAGGTTGGTCCTGTACTATCGTAAGCAGTCCATTTTCACTGAGGGCAGATAATGTGAATATTTCATCTTATAAAAATATTGGGCTAGTTCACTTGAATGTTCCAGTGGCGTGGTAAATAGAAATCCAGACTATTTTTGTTTCAGAACAACCTGTGAAAGAAAACAAAACCTGGAGGAAACTTATTTTACAAAATACGAGAAATCTTTTGGTATTTGGGGGCACATACATGCTCCTGTGAGGAGAGGGCCCATGGCACATTGTTTTCAACTCAGGCATGTTTTCTAGGGTTATGTTTCTACATAAAGACACATCAAAATTTCAGTCTCTCACACAGAGCCCTTAACTTTTGAAGTTTTCCAAAGCAACACTTAAATATAGGCTACATGGTAAAAATAAATAAATAAATAGGTAAATAAATAAATAAATAAATAAAATCTTTAAGTAGAAATCTCTAAAGCAAACAATGCAATTATTCTCCTTAAGGACTGTGACATGATTATATGTTCACTGAACTTAATGTAATCAGAGAAGCTGACAGCATTTTAAAATTTCTGTACATATTATGAGGATAAACATGAAAATCACAGTATTGAAGTCTCCCTGTTGGATCAGAAGAAGCTAGTTACTTATTTTTCTTTGAAAACTTCTGACTACAGTCAAAATTTTCTTTTACATTTTCTGTTACATTTTTAAATTCTGATGGTGTCCATCAGGACAGACACTCAGAAAAGCTCTCATCCAGCAAAGTATTTATGAACACTTTTAAAAGCAGCATTTGACACATTTAGAGAATCACAGAATCACAGAATCATCTAGATTGGAAGAGACCTCCAAGATCATCTAGTCCAACCTCTGTCCTAACACTAACAAGACCTCCACTAAACCATATCACTAAGGACTACATCTAAACGTCCTTTAAAGACCTCCAGGGATGGCGACTCTACCACTTCCCTGGGCAGCCCATTCCAATGCCTAACAACCCTTTCAGTAAAGAAGTTCTTCCTAATATCCAACCTAAACCTCCCCTGGCGCAACTTTAGCCCATTCCCCCTCGTCCTGTCACCAGGCACCAGTGGGAGGATAGACCAACCCCCACCTCACTACAGCCTCCTTTAAGGTACCTATAGAGAGCGATGAGGTCTCCCTTGAGCCTCCTCTTCTCCAGGCTAAACAACCCCAGCTCCCTCAGCCACTCCTCGTAAGACTTGTTCTCCAGACCCCCTCACCAGCTTTGTTGCCCTTCTCTGGACTCGCTCGAGCACCTCCATGTCCTTCCTGTAGCAAGGGGCCCAAAGCTGAACACAGTACTCGAGGTGTGGCCTCACCAGAGCTGAGTACAGGGGGACAATCACCTCCCTAGACCTGCTGGCCACGCTGCTTCTTATACAAGCCAGGATGCTGTTGGCCTTCTTGGCCACCTGAGCACACTGCTGGCTCATATTCAGCTGCCTATCAACCAATACTCCCAGGTCCTTCTCTGCCAGGCTGCATTCCAGCCACGCATCTCCCAGCCTGTAGCGCTGCTTGGGGTTGTTGTGCCAACCCCAAGTCAAACTTGGGTTTAAGTCAAACTTCAGCAAAATATTTCATAGTCTTGAGTTCTGATCTACAAAACATTATTATTGTGATGAGCCATTATCTTTCTATTTACTGGACAAGCATTGTTTTCCTGATAACCTTGTCCTTCTCCAAAGCCATCAGCCTAGGTCAAATAACAGAAACAATTACAAATACAAACTGTGTATACATATGTCATAGGAAACATAAATATTCCTCCTATTACTATGTTAAAGCAACATTACATTTATTTTACTGGTGTGATAATGTTAACTTACCAAAAGTTTTACTCCCTTCAAAATCTGTTACTCCCCTACTTTCAAAAAACTCTTATTTTTCCATGCCTGTCATCTCAAGCCATTCTAGTCCTGAAGAGTGACATACAGAAAAGAATACATGAATTATATATTACAGCTGATGATTGAGCTCTCTTACAGCATTTATATTCATATGTGAAGGATGGGATTACTGAAGAGTGGTATAGCAGCCAGTGCTGCCCAAGAGCTATCTGCTCTTGTTGCACATGAAGACAAAGGGCATAACAGGGATTAGCCATCACACTATGCACTGTTTATATAAAATATTAAGGTTTTGGTTCTGGACACATGCAGAATCTAGCTAGAGTGGTCTGTATAATAGATTAAAATCATGATTTGGCAAGCAAGCTCTTAACAGAAAAGACAAGATTGATTCCTACATGAAACAGGAGGGTGAAATGACCAAAATTTGAATCAGTTCCAAACATACAGACAAAAAAAAATGTAATCTTATTTACAGATAACTGTGTTGGTTTTAGTAAAATTTTCTTTCTACACTTAAAAAGAATGAATTTTTCTTTTGTCATTTCAAAAATTTAGGAAAAAAAAGGCTCTAAGACAAAAAAGTCTCTCACATCATATAACTAAAGACACATTCATAGACTAAGCAATTCATAGAAGGAGGGCAGGAATAATTAAATGATAAAGTAATCATCGTGCATATTCAAGAATTACAAAATCAATTCTTTATTATTTGTATTTTTAATATTAATTTCCTAAGAAAATTCTGACACTCACAAAACTCTCACAAAACGAAAGGAAAGGAAAGGTGTGGAAAGGAAAGGAAAGGTGTGGAAAGGAAAGGAAAGGTGTGGAAAGGAAAGGAAAGGTGTGGAAAGGAAAGGAAAGGAAAGGAAAGGAAAGGAAAAGGAAAGGAAAGGAAAGGAAAGGAAAGGAAAGGAAAGGAAAGGAAAGGAAAGGAAAGGAAAGGAAAGGAAAGGAAAGGAAAGGAAAGGAAAGGAAAGCTCCTGAGCCATTAAGATTTCCTTCTTGAAGAGTGCCCAGCCTTCCTGGACTCCTCTGCCCTTCAGAACCCTCCCAAGGGACTCTGCCAACCAGTGTCCTGAACAGCTCAAAGTCAGCCCTCCGGAAGTCCAAGACAGCAGTTTTACTGGTCCCCTTCCTGACTTCGCCAAGAATAGAGAACTCTACCATTTCGTGGTCACTCTGCCCAAGACAGCTCCCGACCACCACATCTCCCACCAGTCCGTCACTGTTTGTGAACAGAAGGTCTAGCGGGGCACCTCCCCTGGTAGGCTCTCTAACCAGCTGCGTCAGGAAGCTATCTTCCACGCTCTCCAGAAACCTCCTAGACTGCTTTCTCTGGGCTGTGTTGTGCTTCCAGGATATGTCTGGGAAGTTGAAGTCCCCCACGAGAACAAGCGCTGACGAT
The DNA here is from genome assembly GCF_013377495.2 of Cygnus atratus. Classification (NCBI taxonomy): domain Eukaryota; kingdom Metazoa; phylum Chordata; class Aves; order Anseriformes; family Anatidae; genus Cygnus; species Cygnus atratus. Next base: position 42,552,737 of record NC_066396.1, read on the forward strand.
TTCGCAACTTCTGCCAGCTGCCTGTAGAACTCCTCATCCGTCTCCTCATCCTGGTTCGGCGGTCTATAACAGACCCCCACCAGGATGCTTGCCTTGTTGGCCTTCCCTCTGATCCTAACCCATAGGACTCAACCTTATCATTCCCAGCCTCAAGTTCCACAACATCAAAACACTCTCTAATATAGAGAGCCACACCACCACCCCTTCTGTGCTGCCTGTCCCTTCTGAAGAGCCTATAGCCAGACATTGCAGCACTCCAGTCATGAGAGTGGTCCCACCACGTTTCCGTGATGGCAACCAAGTCATAGCCTGCCTGCTGCACGATGGCTTCCAGCTCCTCTTGTTTGTTACCCATGCTGCGTGCATTAGTGTAGATGCACTTCAGTTGGCCATTGCCTTCTCCCCCGGCCTTGCCATTGTTCCCCCTGGCACAGCTCCAACAAGCCTTATTTCAGCCCCGTCCCCCTTCTTTCCTAGTTTAAAGCCCTCTCAATGAGCCCTGCCAGCCAGCTCCTGGGCTAGGATCCGTTTTCCCCTTAGAGATAGGGACCCGTCTGCGGCCATCAGGCCGGGTGCCGAGTAAAGCGCCCCATGGTCAAAAAAAAACAAAAATTTCTGTGTTGGCACCAGCCTCTGAGCCACGTGTTTAATCAGGTGGGCTTTCCGTGTCCTCTCTGTACCCCTCCCTGCCACTGTAGGGATGGACGAAAACACCACCTGTACTCCCGCTCCATCCACTAACCGTCCCAGTCCCCTAAAGTCCCGTTTGATAGCCTTCAGGCTTCTCTCTTCAATATTATCACTGCCAGCCTGGACTATCAAAAGAGGATAGTAGTCAGAGGGGCGAACCAGGTTGGGAAGCTTTCTGGCAACATCCCTGACCCTGGCCCCAGGGAGGCAGCAGACTTCCCTATGGGTAGGGTCAGGCCGACAAATAGGGCCCTCTGTTCCCCTGAGAAGGGAGTCGCCTACAACGATTACCCTTCTGTCTTTCTTGGTGGAGGCAGTCTTGAGGCCTCGCCCTAGGTATCCTCCTGGGTAGACTTTCTACCTCATCCTCATGAGGAAGGCCAAGGTCCAGTGAGAATTACATTTAGCGAGAGACATCAAGGATAACAGGAAGGGCTTCTTCAAATACATCAGCAGCAAAAGGAAGACTGAGGAAAATACGAGTGCTCAGCTGAAGGAGGTGGGTACCTGGTGATGGCAGATACAGAGAAGGTGGAGTTACTGAATGCCTTCGTTGCTTTGGTCTTCACTGCTAAGGCTAGAACCCAAGCACTACTGAGCCTGGAAACAAGAGGGAAAACCTGGAGGGAAGAAGACTTTCCCCATGTTGAAGGGGATTGGCTTAGAGGTTATTTAGGCAAGGTAGACACCCACAAACCTATGGGCCCCATGGGATGCACCTGAGGGTGCTGAGGGAACTGGCAGGCGTTATTGCTAAGGCTCTCTCTCTATCATCTTCAAAATGTCTTGGAGAACAGGAGAGGTGCCTGAGAACTGCAAGAAAGCCAACATTACTCCAGTCTTCAAGGAGGGCAAGAAGGAAGACCCAGGCAACTACAGACCAGTCATCCTCACCTCCATCCCTGGAAAGGTGATGGAGCACCTCATCCTTGAGGCCATCTCTAAGCACATGGAGGAAAAGAAGGTGATCAGAAGCAGTCACCATGGATTCATCAAGGGGAAGTTGTGTTTAACCCACCTGGTAGCCTTCTACAATGAGATGACTGGATGGGTGGATGGATGGATGAGGGGAGAGCAGTGGATGTTGTCTACCTTGACTTCAGCAAGGCTTTTGACACTGTCTCCCATAACATCCTCCTGGGCAAGCTCCGGAACTGTGGGATCCATGAGTGCACAGTGGGGTGGATCAAGAACTGGCTGGATGGCAGAGCTCTGTGTTGTGCTCAATGGTGTCGAGTCTAGTTGGAGGCCTGTGGCTCGTGGTGTCTCCCAGGGGTCAGTACTGGGTCCAGTGCCATCCAACTTATTCATCAATGATCTAGATGAAGGGACAGAGCGCACCCTAAGCAAGTTTGTGGACAATACAAAGCTTGTCAAAGTGGCTGACACATCAGAGGCCTGTGCGGCCACTCAGAAGGACCTGGACAGGCTGGAGAGTTGGGCAGAGAGGAACCTCACAAGGTTCAACAAGGGCAAGTGCAGGGTCCTGCACCTGGGGAGGAACAACCCCGGGCACCAGTACAGGTTGGGGGCTGACCTGCTGGAGTGCAGCTCTGCAGAGGGGGACCTGGGAGTCGTGGTGGAGAAGTTAGCCATGAGCCAGCAACGTGCCCTTGTGGCCAAGAAGGCCAATGGGATCCTAGCCTTGCTTATCAACCTTTATAAATCATAGGAGTGTTGGAAGGGACCCAGCAGTCCAACTCGAACCGCACAGAGGTGATCCTCCCCTTCTTAAATTCAGCTCAGCCTTCTGGTGAGGCCCACCCTCTCGTGGAACCTATTGTGTCCAGTTTCTGGGCTTCACACCCCCAGGGTACAAGAGGGTCACATAGAAGGAAGTTCTAGAGAGGGTCCAGCGGACAGAGTGACCTCACCGCTCCTCAACGATCTATTAATCTTCGTCGCCCTCCTTGGAGCAAGAGTTTCTGTCCTTTTTGTAGGAAAAGTACTAAGCACCAACGCTGGAGGGACAATCTGTTTAGCCTAGCAGCTGTGTTTGATGCACCCCAGGAGATTGAGAGCTGGGATATTCAACTTGCTGTCAGATACCTGATGTCAAGATGTCAAATACTTGAGGGGACAATGTAAAGTGGATGGGGCCAAACTCTTCTCAGTGGTGGTGAGTGATAGGACAAGGGTAATGGGTATAAATTGAATGACAGGAGGTTTCATTGTCATATGAGGAAGAACTTCTTTACAGTTTGGGTGACAGAGCACTGGAACAGACTGCCCAGAGAGGTTGTGGAGTCTCCTTCTTTGGAGATATTCAAAATCCGCCTGGATGTGATCCTGTGTAACATGCTCTAGGTGAGCCTGCTTGAGTAGGGGGGTTGGACTAGATGATCTCTGGAGGGCCCTTCCAACCTCAACCATTCTGTGATTCTGTGATTCTGTGAAATAAAAAAAAAAGATGTTTTTCTGTTGTTGTTGTTCTTCTCGCTGTGTAAGAAGTCTTCATTTTCAGAATTTTGTAGCTTGTCTAGAAGATTTATGATTTTTTTCATAGGTCTGGGACATGTCCCAGCAAGGTGAGGATGTTCCCTCTATGCAAATATAAATTTATAGAGATATTTCCAAAAATGCATGTCCTCCCAATAACATAAATGGAGGTATTATATCCCCCAAACATATTTATCTTGTCATATTTCACATCTACGTTTCATATTTAAATGGATTTGGGAGCAATAAAGCCTTTAGAGGTTGGATAGGTCCTGCCTTTACTTCTTTGCCATTGGGCTACCGCTGCTAGCAGTTTCCTCATATCACCTCTCTGTTTATGACCCAGAGAAATCTGACACCACAAATGTCACTCAAATGTCACTCTGGCACCTCCAATGTCACCTGGGGGTCTGCATCTGAACATCTCCCTCCTGCCTTCCACCTCCATTAAATGTGCTGGGAGCTGAGACACACAGCAGACATGCAGATGTCTGGTTTGTGCCCACGTGAACCAAGACAAGAGGAATCCCAACTCCTGTGGGCCTTGTGTGAGGCATGGGAGAGGCAGCTAAGACCCTTCTTCTAGCCTGTGGACTGCAAACAAAGAAGGAGATGCCTTGGTTGACTCAGATGAAAAACTTCCCTCAGCAGGGGGAAGGCAGATCCCTCCCTGTCCTTGCCTGGGTGTTCTGCCTAAAACCAGGACATGGAAAGGTGATTCTTGGACCTCATACTTTTTCTGATATGAAGAACGACAGTGCTGGAAATGAGTTTTCTTCCCCAGTGGAGGGAAGGAACAGCAGTGATGCTTCAGTCTGTTTCAAAGTCGATTCCCCTGGAGGCCCAAGGACTTGTCAAGAGCTCCCTGTGCTGCTGAGCTGGGCCAGGGATCCTGGGCCCAAGGGGAGCTCCTGGCAAGCGGGCAGCGCTGCAGAGAGACAGCTCTGCCCACGAGCAGCTCCTCTGCACAGCGCAGCAGGGCTGGGGGCACTGCCTGCAGGGGACAAGGGCGGCTGAGAGAAGGGAGGGAGATGTTAAAGGCAGTGTGGAGGGGGGGATGCTGAGGGCTCACTGCGGGGAGAATCTTTTCAGCCCTGAACAGGGTAAGTCTCTGGCTGCGGGGCAGCACAGCTGTTCTTCCTGGTGCCATCTGCAGATTTGCTGGCAAATCTCACAGCCTCTGGGACCTTTCAGGAGGACACTTAGAGTGTCTGAGATAAGAGAAGATTGACTAATTATATAGCAGGTTTTATTACCCAAAGCTGTCAGAGGGACAGGACATGAGGGTTCCTTCTCACAGGCCGACTGCAGGCTGTGCAGCCGGGTGCAGTCAGGGGTGCCCAGGGCTGTGGTGCAGAGCAGGGTCCCTGCTGTGCCCCAGGGGCTGTGTGCCGGGGCAGGGCCTCTGCCACCTGCCAGGCTCAGCACTCAGCCTCCCCAGGGGAGCTGCCCAGGGCACTGCGGGGAGAAGCTGTGGGTGGAAGGACCAGAAAGCCAGGGCAGAGCAGGGTCCTGTTGCTGGCAGGGGGCTGCTACATGGGCCAGGATGCTCACATCACCACTGCAACCCCAGGGCATTTCTGGGGGAGATTCTTGAAAGGGAAGTCCAACTCCTGCACTACCTGAAGGGAAAGCACACTCTGGGGTCTCTTCTTTCACTTTCCTGTCCTGAAGATCTCTGAGGACAGGTGAGAGCTACTGCTTAGCCACCAAACACAGGGAGATGTCCCTTTAAAGTCTCCAGGCACAGGAGGTGTCTGCAGAGTAGAGCTGAGCACACAGCAAGTGGGACAGGGTCTGTGAGCAATGGCAGGGAGGAGATGTGGGGACAGGGAAGCTGCTGCCTGAAATGCCAAGGGAGGGGGAGTTCAGGCACTCCCTGCCAGGCCTGCACTGCAGGTACCTTCTCTGCAGCAACCCCCTGCTCTCCTCTGCCACTCAGCACAGCCTCTGCCCTCAGGGGCTTTAGGGCATGAGCCACCTCCTCCTCAGCTGGACCTCCAGAAGAGGAGAGGAGCCTGTGTCCTGCAGTGTGATACACAACGAGGAGGCTAAGAGTCCTGCCCTGCACTGTCACTACCATAGCTGAAATGCAAGCTCAGAGAGTGGTTATTTCTGTGAGAGAAGGAGTGGATTTTGCTCAGAGAAGTTTCTCTAACTTTTCTCTCTCTTTTTCTCAACAGACCGGTCCCAGAGCAGCAAATGTCCGACAGCAGCTTCCCCACAGAGTTCCTCCTCCTGCCATTCGCAGACACACGCGAGCTGCAGCTCCTGCACTTCGGGCTCTTCCTGGGCATCTACCTGGCTGCCCTCCTGGGCAACGGCTTCATCCTCACAGCCGTAGCCTGCGACCACCACCTCCATGCACCCATGTACTTCTTCCTCCTCAACCTCGCCCTCCTCGACCTGGGCACTATTACCACCACTATCCCCAAAGCCATTGCCAATTCCCTGTGGGATACCACGACCATTTCCTATGCAGGCTGTGCTACCCAAGCCTTTCTGTTAGTCTTTTTCATCTCAGCAGAATTTTATATTCTCACCATCATGGCTTATGACCGCTACATTGCCATCTGCAAACCCCTGCACTACGGGACAATAATGGACAGCAGAACTTGTGTCAACATGGCAGCAGCTGCCTGGGGCAGTACTTTTCTCTATGCTGTGCTGCACACTGCCAATAGCTTTTCCCTCCCCCTCTGCCAAGGCAATGCCCTGGACCAGTTCTTCTGTGAAATTCCCCAGATCCTCAAGCTCTCCTCCTGCTCAGATGCCTACCTCAGAGAAGTTGGGCTTGTTGTGGTTAGTGCTGTTTTAGCATCTGGGTGTTTTGTTTTCCTTGTGGTGTCCTATGTGCAGATCTTCAGGGCTGTGCTGAGGATTGCCTCAGAGCAGGGCCAGCACAAAGCCTTTTCCACATGCCTCCCCCACCTGGCTGTGGTCTCCCTGTTTCTCAGCACTGCCTTTTTTGCCTACCTGAAGCCCCCCTCCATGTCCTCCTCGTCCCTGAATCTTTTGCTGGCAGTTCTGTACTCAGTGGTGCCTCCAGCAGTGAACCCCCTCATCTACAGCATGAGGAACCAGGATCTGAAGGATGCTATTTGGAACCTCATGACTGTTTTTCAGAAGCGATAAACTGTCTGTCTTCCTTCTCATACCACTCATAATATAACTCATTACAGGTGAGATGTATTTTTTATTTTTTTCTCATTTTGCTTTGGATTTCTTGTGGTAATATTGTACAAAAAGTAATGATTTGTTCATCTTCTTCCATGTAAACACCCACCTGTCTTGGGTGACTCTGAGACTTTGTGGAAACAAGGTGTATTTAAAGTGTGTTTCAGATATATTTAAATAAAAGAAAGGACCCTGCAGTGACTTGCTTGTCTGAGATCCTTCCTTAGAGACCTGCTGTGGAGCTGCAGGGGCACTTGGCTGTGTGCAGAGGTGGGGGGGAAAGAGATCCTGGCACAGCAGCAATGCCAGGAGCCCCAAGGCTTGGTCTTTCCTGAGCTGCTCTCTTTCACCTCCCACGCTCTCCTTCAGAGCCCTTGTGTTGCTGTGAGGACTGATTGCTCTTGTCGCTTGCTCACCGTGCTGCTGTGGGGCAGTCCTGTGTCCACAGGCAGGGACAGGCCAGGGGCACTTCTCTAACACAGCTGGCTCCGTACCAGCCTCTCCAGCATAAAAGGGGATGTGCTGAGGGCAGTGCCTGAAGGCTCAGCTCTTCTCCCATAGATACTCTCATGGATATTGCAAAGGAATAGACTCGAAGTAGGCTCCTTGATTTCCTTGTTTCTTATCCATGAGTCTGTGACTCTGAAGAAGGCGGCTATCTGTGCGCACCCTCCATGGCCAAAGAACCACTTGTGTGGGAGGCAGTCAGTGGCAGTGCCCTCCACCAGCTGGCTCTGCCTTCCCAGCCTGACCAGCACAGCCCTGCAGAGTGCCCCCACGGCCCCGCGCACCACAGCCCCCTCGCTCTGCAGAGCAGCACCGCCAGCTCGGGGGCTGTGGGCAGCATGGGCAGGGGCTGCAGGAATGGCTGCTCAGGCCAGCCCAGACGTGGTGGCCTGGGCAAGGCTGTGTGGGTCATGGGGTGTCCCGGGAGCAGAGCAGGGCACTGTGTGTGTGCAGTGGTGCTGCCTGAGGAGCCCCAGGGCCAGCAGTGTGGTGCTGTGCTGGGAGCAGGGCTGGCCTGGGGGCTGCATGCTGTCTGGGAAGGGGGATCGGTGGGGTTTATCTCCTACAGATGGCAGCAGCAGGGACACTGCCACTGACCTCCCCTTCTTCATTTCCTGTTTGTGTGCCATCGCAGGCTGGGCTGTTCTGCTGGGCTGGGCTGGGTTGGAGAGAGGACAGGGAGTTGCGGAGAGCAGGGGAGGGTCTGGGCTGGGCTGGCCTCCTGGGAGAGACAGGGAAGACCAGCAGAGCAGGGCTGGGCTGGGCCCTTCTCTGGACACCCTGGGAGATCCTGCTCCAGGGTAATGGTCCCAGAGCAGCCCCTCACAACCACCGCTCCCAGCACTGGGCTCTCCTCCCAGCTCACACAGTTTTTTTTTTTTTTCCTCCCGCTACTGAGACTAAATGACTACATCTGAAGTCCATGTTTGCCTCGTCCATCTGAGACTGCCCATGGTGTGAGTGTGGTGAGATGAACCTGAATGAGCCCAAGTGCCATAGGCTGTTTCCGCAGGGTGCCATCATGGGCAGTGGGACAGACAGAGTCTCAAGATCACTTTTCTTTGGAGGTACGGTCCGCTGGGAAACCAGCTGAATAAAGCAATGCCAGTTTATCACGACTTTCACACTAACTCCTCTCAACAGAGAAGTTGCAGAGTTCTCAACATTGCAGAGTTCTCAACATTGGCCTAAAATGTATATTCAGTTCTTAATTCAATTTTCCACACAGAGGTGGCCATTCCCTTCAGGATGCGCTGGAGTCGCTCCAAGACTAACATTATTAGTTCATTAGTTCCTCCAATACTGGTAAAATTACCTGTCTTATACTTCTAGGAAATTACTCAGGAGCCAGATTCAAAATGCATTTGTCCTTTCTAATCAAATGAAAAAAAAAAAAAAAAGCAAAAAAAAAAAAAAAAAGCCCCACAGTACCATAGAGCCTTCTTAATTTGGTGGCGAAAGTCATCGTTTGTGTACTCTCATTAATTGGAGCCTCGTCAATCACAGCAATGCAATCTAAATAGAAAAATACTTGGAATTAAAAACAGCTTCCAGAGGACACACTTCTGAGGGGGAACAATTCTGCCATATTACCCACTCAATTATTTTGTGTTCAAATACAAACAGTGGTGTTTTTTTCCCAGTCATAAACTGATTTTCAAAAGTTTACCTGGTCTATATTGCTATTTTTTCCAACCACTAGGCATTACAATAACCATGCTAGCAATCTGTAGTATGATCTGGTTCTCATCTTTATTAACTACAGCAGTGCTGAAACCTCTATAGACCGTACAGAAGGTCCTCAACCAGTTGAATCATTGTCCTGTTAATGAGACTAATATTTATGTATTTCTAACTCAGCAATAGGCACTTTTTTCCACAATTGTATTACATCTTTCTCATGTTCTCTTCAACTTTTAATTTTTACTTTTGGATAAAATTAATCTCACTAATGTGAGCCCCAGATTTCTTCCCTGGTACTGATTCATGGCTCTCTTTTTATAAGTAACATTTTCTTCTGGCAAAATTATCTTGTTCTAGTCACTTTTTACCTTTATTTTCTTCCTCAAAAAAGCCTGTTTCTAGAAAGAAAATATAATCTGAGTACTGTCTTTCTCTTTGTACTCATAAGACTGACTTCCTTAGCACTGGAAAACGTTTGTAGCAATATAACCTATTCTGCACTCTCCCTCCATATTCTCAGGACTGTCCTGGTTTTCAGTCATTATCACAGACCAGTCAAGTGCAGATTTAGCTTGTCTTTGAGATCCAAATATTTTATTGCCTTGGATCTCCTGGATCCACAGGCTACCAGCACTACAAATCCCACACAAATCTAATCTGGAGGGATTGGCTCAGGGGATGACTAGAAAATCTGAAGAGTTGTCTCTGACTGTTCCAGCAGTCTCCCGTTGAGTTCTTTGTGCCTGTTGAGAGAGCAGAGTTACCTTCCCCTTGACTGGGGTCAGGCTTCTTGAGCCAATCATATCCCTTTTCTAATTTTTGGATTAAAGTACTGTTTTCCCATAAATTTACTTGAAAAAGGAAGTACTGAGTTGCTTAGATTCTGCTGTTTTGTAGTTAATTTTATTTTGACTATTCAAATTAAGTCTTAGTTCACTGACAGCATCAGGGTGTGACTTTGAGAAAAAGCATCTTTCAGATCCTCTTTTTTTTTTCTTTTCTTTCATATAGTATCCGCTACTTACAGATGCAAAGAGAAATTCTGTGTGACCTGTTTTAAGATAACTCAAGAGAAATTTAGTTTTGATGAAGGTTTTAGCTATTTAATCCTTCTAGTTTTCTTGTTTGTTTATTTGTGGTTGTGTTTGTTGTTGTTGTTTGTTTGTTTAAATCCACTGATTTCCTCTTCTTCCAGTGATTGCTTTCAAATAAAGGCTCGTGAAGAAGAGTCTTTTTACACAGTTCCCAGCCTCTAATGTGCAATATTGCAAAATCTTTTATGGTAGCCTGGCTTCCAAATGCCTGGTAGGTACTAAACCAAAGCACTCAAGAATGCAAATGCAAATCCCACTACAACACTTCTCACCACAGAATCCGAGACTTTAAAACTGCTGGAGCCAAAATGTAGTTTTATCCAATCAGGCATAAATCATGACAATTTGGTCAGTTTTGTTATTTCTGTTGGGCTCTAGCATGTACATGACTTCAAAGTTTGAGAATCAAAGTAGGTACAAGGGCACAGCAAAGCTCCCTATATCCATAAAATATCTTCTAACAATAGGTTCGCCTCACGCCTAACTACAATTTGTTTAAGCTAAATCTCAAAGCAGCTAGTATTTCATTACAGAGCTTGTTATGATTGCAGTGGATAAGATTTATAAATTTTTTAATGACCATGTATCTACATCATCTGAAGTTGTGTTTTCAATTCACCAAACTAAAAAGCTGACTTTGGTGATTTGGTACCATGCTGCTAGTTTGACGAGTTGAATTGGATATTTTGGAGACTGTGGTTTGATTAAAATATAAACCATTTCAAAACCAATTGTTTAATATTTAATTCAAACTATTGCAACTGAGCCAACAGAGACCCTGACATATCACATCATTTTTCCAAGTGGGTTCTGCATTTGATAGAGGAAAGTTGTCTGCCTACAAGCCATCCCTAAACAAACCAGTCAAAACTAAAATACATGTTACTTAAGAATCAGTAAACATTCTGACCCAATTAAACATTTGGTTCACAAATGTAAGTCCAATATTGTAATGTTTTTATTTAATATTATCCATCTAGAATAAGTAGAAAGATTCATTTTTGCAAAGGCCTTTATATATCTTCATGTACCAGATGAAAATGAAGGATTTATTCTATCCCATCTTTTAATTTTACTCATCAATCTGTGGGTTATTCTTACAGCTGACATTTCAAATTTATTAGTAAAATTTATTACACAAAGCCTTATGGAAGGACTAAATTACACTAATGAATTGACTATGAATTTGAAGCCTAACATGAGGCCAAATATTTTCTGGCTTCGTTTCTATATCTCAGCAAACTGCTTAATTTTCTCCTTACTTATCCATTATTGCTAAATTGTCTTGCTATTATTGTAAAAAATTGCAGGAAACATTGGCTTCCCTTAGGCCTATAGTGAATGAAGTAGAAATCACGACGCCTGTCGTGAGACTGGCAAGGTATGAAACCAGTCATCCACTAATTTCACTGAACTGAAAGTGCAAGTGGAAGATAATATTCAATCCCTCTTCTTTAATTTTATTGAACAGTTGATATTATTCCTATAGTTTGCGTTTCAGATGTATTAATATATTTTCTCATGGAAAGGCTTACACAAATGTTAATTTAGATTAAGGAAATAGCTGTGTATCTTCTGATATCTAAGAAGAAGCAAAATATATTCCAGCCTCAGATTTTATTTTTTTCACTGATTTGGGGTTGGTTTTGTTTGGGTGTGTGTCTGTGCATTAGATTTTTATTGTTTTGTCATTGTTGTTGGTTTTTGCTTTTGTTTTGTCTTGTTAGAGGAAGAGATACATGCCAAAAAGCAGCTTAATTTTTCTCTTACTTGTGTATGATTGTGATTCCTAGCAGCATCACATTAACAATTGTTATGGTTAAAATCCTGTATTTTTGCTATTAAAAAAGGGTTAGATGTTTCATGCAGTGATGTTAGAGTGCATTAAGAAATGCTGCTTGAGTTCTGCTTCTTAGAGCTAAATATTTCTCATGAATTGAAGCAAATGAATTCAGTCCACCTGTAAATCATAGGCAAGAGAATTTTATGGTATTCTTCCAAGAACCTAAGATTTTGCACACGTTATATTGCTATTTTTTCCATTCAGAAGGAAGAGAGGAAATTTAAGGTGATGTTATATAATATGTCATGTATATGTATGTATACATGACCTATTATATATTGTATGACCTGTTATATATTATAATATGACCTATTATGTATATATATAGATCCAAAGTCAAGGACTCTTGCCCAGCTCTTCAAAATACTAAAACACTGGCTATACATACTCTGAATCTGAGGAAAAAAGTCTAGCATACAAATATTTTAAATTCACAAAGTCCTTCATGTGAAGGCCTCTATTAATGGCATAACAACTTTATGTCAGTGCCTGACTTCTCTCATTCTCCTTTTGTTTGTAACCACCAGAATCATAGCTATATTTGATATTACTATGGTCCTCCATGACTGTTGGCTACAAGACCAACCCGAATTTGGACTGAAGCTTTGAAAACTGAGTATCAGTTGGACATATATCTGAGAATATTTGCTTTTCTTGATGGAATAGCTTAAAAAGGAAATATGGTCTCTAGCCTTAAACACAACATAGACAGCTGGTCAAAAGATGTGGTTATCCCACTGTATTTAGCATTGATACAGCCTCACCTGGGACATTGATTCTGGTTCTAGGCATTGCAATATAAGAAGGATGTTAAGATACTTCAGTGCATCCAGAGGAGATCAAAAAGCTGGTAACAGGGCTGGAAGGCACGTCCTGTGAGGAAAGACAACACTTGAGTTATCTAGTCTGGTGAAGAGAAGGCTGAGAGGCAACCTCATTTCTCTCTGCAACTTCTGAGGAGGGGAAGTGGAGAGGGAGGTTCCAGACTCCTCTCCCTGGTAACTGGTGACAGGACAAATGGGAACAGCATAAAACTGCACCAGGTGAGGTTCAGAATGGACATTAGGAAAAAATTATTTACTGTGAGGGTGGTCAAACACTAGGCTTCCTAGCAATGTGGTTGATGCCCCATGCCTGTTAGAATTTAACAGGCAATTGGATAACACTGTTAATGATATGTCTTAACTTTGGGTACATCAAAGTAGACTGACCATTGGAATCAATAATTTTCTTATGTCCCTTCCAACTGAAAAACTTTTTTTTTTCTTTTTCTGTTTATAATATTACACCAAGAGCGGCAGCAAAGACTTACTGCCTTGCAGTACCAGCACATTTCTATTAAAATGTCACCCACTGCCTTGCTTCAGGCAGTTTTCAGAACTGTCTCCCTTTCAGCATGTGTCAGAGAGACATCTCAGATTTTTTTGATAACTCTGTATGGTAGTTCAAAAGTATGTTGCAGGACCAGAGAAAGCTCAGTCAGCTGTATTAACAAGACCATAGCCATTATGTCAATGAAGAGATTATTCCTTTCTCCTCGACAGCTGTGAGACTGCATCTAAGCACTGTGCTTAATTGTGGGCTCCCCAGACCAAGACAGTTATGGGCATCCAGAGGCAAGTCTAGCTACTAAAGGGATGAGGTAGTTGGAGCACATTACATAAGAGAAGAGCCTCAGAGTCAGGTTTATTCGGCCTTGGGAAGAGAAGTCTCAGAAGGCATCTAATTGTTGTCTGCAGCTACCTAATCAGAGCATAACAAGATGTTAATAGAAGGTGCATAAAAAATCACAAAACAACAAGCAGTAGACAGAAGAAGAAAGGCAGGAAATTTTAATATAAATTTTCTTATTCATTTTCAGTATGGGAAAAATCAAATATATACCCAAAGAGGTTATAGTCTCCATCCTTTGAGAAGGTCAAAACTTATCTGGACGCAACCATCCTGCAACTAATTCTAACCTGCTTTGACTGGATGAGCTTCAAGCAAAAGGTTGGAGTAAATGAAATCCAGATATCCCATCCAACCTAAATTATTCTGTGGTAGTGGCAACTAGCTGCAGAAGATGAGACACACTATTAAGCTGTCTGGTAAAACACATCCTAGAGCAATTAATTCTGTACTTTTTTTCACAGAACCACAGAATATCTTAGCTTGGAAGGGACCTTAAAGACCACTTATTTTCACACCCCCAACATGGGCAGGGGCACCTCCCACTAGATCAGGTTGCTTAAAGCCCCATCCAACCTGGCCTTTTTAATTAAAAATGAACAAACAAACAAAAACCAACAAACAAGCAAGCAAACAAACAACAAACAAAAGCACTCACGCATACACACACAATATCTGTTACATTCTATACTGTTAGATTATTAAAGTATACCGTAATATAGCACCCCTGAAGATTTGGCATCATTCATTAAGAGAATTTTGAAAGACTCTTAGAGCAGTATCATCACTGCTCAGTGCCTTAATCAAACTTAGTTGATGCTATGATTTTTTGTAATTTATGAAAAGTTACTGCATTTCTCAAATGACTGCATTATAGAGATCACAAGACAGCGATGGCTCCGGAAGCCAATGGGACTGAAAAAGGAATTACTAGAGCTTCAGGTCACAAAAAGCAACCTGAAATTGACTGGGAAGACTCACTCAGATGTTCTGAAAACTTGCTTATAAGTCGTGTCAGGATAAAAACTTGTCTTATATATGTTAGGGAAAAGCCTGCATATCAAGAAATGTGGACTGAAGATCCACTTTCATCACATATATGTTATGAATCTGTGGGCACGATTTGAATATCCATGTCTTTGCTATCCATCTTCCAAGACACGTTTCCATGCTTTACATCTTCATCCTATGATCTTTTATGGGTAGGTACTTTTATCTTTGTAGATAACACAGGGAATATTTAAGATAAGGAATGGATTCCCTACTTCATTCAAAATGTATGTTTCTACAGCCTCAACAAAAACAAGACCTGGGCTTAATTTGTAGACCACTTCTTTTTACTCACAACATTACTTTTGAATGCATACAGAACAAGACATATCTCACAGGATACCCATGTTATCAAGAGCTTAAAATAGCTTGGTTTTAAAAACATGAGATAACTATTGCATGTAAGTTTAAAAAAAAAAAAAAACATTTTCTTATTCTCGTTACATCCTCTATCTCTTTAGGGTACAGACCACCACTGAAAAAAGGCTTCAAAATGATAAGCATGTACTCTGTAATTCTTAGAATTAGGAATTGTTAACTTATTATAGACATCAGAATAAATTGTAGCCATTTTTTTTAAACAAATCACTGACACAAACAAACAAAAACTGACAAAAAAGGTAGATTTGTTCAACATTTACATTAACTTTGGGAAAGGGATGAGGTAACATCTTTTTCTTCTCCATTGCACTGTAAAATAGAAGCAATATGTTGCTCCACTTTCAACTGCTACAGTTATTTATTTTGATCTGCATCTAGTTCTACTCTTATTTTTTTCACTCATCTACATGTGACTAACCTTAAACAACTTAAGCATATTGTCTAATCCATGCTTTTCCTTCCTGTTCTTTGTTTCTTATTTCCACAAAACACGGGTAATAATGGTTATTTTACACTCAAGAATTTATTGTAATGTTCTAAACTTCAGAAATGAAATCTGCAATATGAAATTAAAACCTCTACTTTGCAACATCGTTAAAGATTTATCTCTGAACAATGATATATATTTACCAAAGAAGAGCATTGCTTATGTTTCTGGAGTATCAACCCACTTATTTAAATGACATAAGTGAAGTTCTACTGCTTTTTACTCCTGTTAGAGCAATGAACAACGAGCCAATAAAACCAGAAGTATAAAAGCTGGTTTGTATTTAAGCATACGGTATGCCTGTGCTTTGTTCTGCGTCAGGAAATTATCAGCCATGTTTCAGTCACTTTTAACTATGCAAGCTACCAACAGCTGTGGAGTTGGATAGGTTTTAATGACACAGTACTGTAGGACTGGATCTTATGTGACCTGCTGTATTTTTGTTACTTCTAGTGATAAACAAGATAAAAGAACCCTTCTTATTCTCCAAGGCTGAGAGGGGTGCAAAGGCTGGAAGCAGGAGGGGTGAGTGTGTATATCTGGGGGAGGAAGTCTATTCTATATTTGCTTGCTGCATATACTTCATTCAGAAAACATTTCAAAGCAACTACTGAAAATTATGGAAATAATTTAATAATAATTACTATTTATAATATTAACACTATTTTTTTCAGACTGGGATTGTAGTTTACACTTTTCTGGACAAAACAAACAATAAAGAAAGAAAGTTCTTTTGATTTTCTTCATCACCTCAGCAAATACCTATGAGGGAAAACATTTTGCTCCAAAGTGTTAATCTCTGTATAAAACTAAATAAATATATGTGCAAGTGACCAGTAGAAAACTCATGTTTAGTATTCCTCAAAATAATCTAGATGTTTTCAAATTTATTTCTAGTTTAGACACTGTGTGCTAAGGGTACAGTGCAAAGGACATGGGCTGTTAGAGTTGAACTACATCTCAGATGTTTTTAACTCATGAGTCTCTTTCACTTTACATTTGCAACAGGTGTTTCCACTGATGTGAAACAAGTTCTGTGTTCTGCTTCCCAAAGACGCTCTTATCACCTCTAATGCCTGCTACTGCTAATGCCATCTACTAACAGTAAGCATTGGAGTTGAATCAGTTATAAAAAGAATTTTTATCTGAGGGCCTGTAATACCTGTAGGGTATTTTTACATGTAGGTAAAATAACCTTATAAGAAAAGCCCTTCTAATGAGACCTGAGTGTGTGAATGAGTATATGTAAGAAGACATTGCAGTCCTCAATAACCTGTTTACTGTTCAAACATTAAACAAATGTAGAACTGTTTTACCCAGCTGAACAAATATTTAATCTACACTCCAGGGTAAGAGCTATGTTTAAAAATATCCTCTATGCAGCTAAGACATAGACAGTTTATGGAAACTAGTTCTCTGAAAGGTAAAACAAACACTGTCAAAACAAAACATGTGCACACAAGCAAAAGTCATGTCTTGTCAAGCTCTACATAATGTAATCTTCAGTACTGACACTATCAGTCTCTAAGTGTTAACAAGATTGGAGTACTAAGAAAAATGCTTTGGTTTTCAAAAAGTTAAAATTGCTGTGTAGAAATAGAATTAGTTTCTAATATACCAACAGAGGAGTGTAATACACAGTAATGTTAATGTTATGTTCACAGCAGGGCTTCCTCTGTAGAGTAGATGTTTGTTTACTTTCTGGGATCAAAACACTGAAGGTCATTCATTGCGGAGAAGCTGGATTTCCCTCTACACCTGCTAGAAAGGATTCGTAAAAAATTTGACAGGAAATTGCAATGCCTTTGAAAATATATGTGTCTGAATAGTTTCAGTGTAAATACAGTATAATGCTCACAGAAAGCACTCTTTTTTTTTTCTTTTTAATCTCTTAAAAACACATACATATACTTCACCTTGGTTCCCTTTATTTTCATACAGTTTATAGATGTTTTCTTGTCTTTTCTTGAAGTTAACACATATCAGCAGGAAGTTTTTCAGATGATTGTGTAGTGACAGAGAGGTTTGTGTTCCCATTGACCTCACAGATCAGATGCCTAAATACATTACACCTTTAGCACCTCCATGCTCTACTTAAGTGTCTTTTGTGAACAAAAAGCATTAGAACCCATTGTAAACAAATTCTTCTCTCATCAAATACTTGTTCTATTGTACAGATATACAAATGCAGAACTACAAAACATACATTTATATTATTTTAAAGAGTACAGGTTGGCATTGAAATATATCATAAATTTTATAAACTTAAATTTAAATGACTAAAAGAACAAGAAAAAAAAAAAGACAAGAACAGACCTACTTCAACTAGATATGAATTCAACTCCTTGCATGAAGCAATCAACAAAATCTATTTTGCTGGTAGGACTGAAGGGAATACGCTGGAGCCACTCAGAACTGTGCCTTCAAAAATACCATTACTATCAAGTGTTGGGTACTTCAGGTAAGAACAAGAAGGTCCTAATCAACAAATGTGAACTTCAGTAGAACTTCGGTAAAAGTTATGATGGCTAGATACAAGTGTATACACTGTTATACAGTCTGGGGCTCCTCCTGTCCACAGAGGATGTAGTGAAATCCAACTGAAACCAGCTAACTATTTCAAGAAAGCTTAATTCTGGTCTAAGCTCCAAACTGTTGGTGACTAAATTCCTCATCCAAACACAATTTTTAATTTGTTTGGGTTGGTTGCTGTAGGAGTTAGAACTACTAACACTTATATTAAGAGACAGCCAGTATGACTGATGAGAAATCCACAGACATATTTTTAATACTCCTTCAATTGCTTCTGATTCCCTCAGAGATTATATAACATAAATTTTGAGTTCAATTTTGTATGACTCATTACTGGAGCATCATTTAGCATACTTATGATAAGAATTTTGCTTTTGCATCATAGGTTTTTTTTTTTTCCCCAATAATTTTCTCAGACAAAATTTCATCTACGTAGAGATCCTACTTTGCTTCCTTTTACCTAGCTGATGTAGTGATAGCAACAACATTGTGTAACATAACCATAGTTAGAGGCATTAAGTTACATCTCCTGGAATAGCAGCAGACCAGGTGCAAACATCTCAGGTACGGAATGTGGCCCTCTGGCCACATCTTGGATCACACATTGCAAAAAAAAAAAGAAACAAATTACTTCAGAAGATGAGGAACTAAGACCACACTAGCTGTCAGTAAATTATAGCTAATTGCCTTCTTACCCTAGTTATGTTTATTTTGCTTGCTTCTCTCTGAATTCTTACACAAACGATATGCACTCCATAATGCATAATTTCTTTAAATGAAAGGTAGCAGAGTAGTTGAATTAAAATTACACACTTTT
Source organism: Cygnus atratus (assembly GCF_013377495.2). Classification (NCBI taxonomy): domain Eukaryota; kingdom Metazoa; phylum Chordata; class Aves; order Anseriformes; family Anatidae; genus Cygnus; species Cygnus atratus. The sequence goes on from NC_066396.1 coordinate 42,571,108, forward strand.
ATTTTCTTTACAGAGCCTGCTCAATTGATGCATCCCTAAGTGAAGAGAGTGTGTTTGCATGGCATTCAGTAAAGGAGGATGTTTAATTTCAAAATGTATGATTTTGAATTATACATCATGGCTACAGCACTAGTGAACAGTATCATAGTAACAAGAAAAAGCAAAGAGCTACGGAATTCAATAATTAGTTATTATTTAGCTCATCTTAGAATAAGAAAATCAGACCACATTCTAGATTTCAGACCAATCTCCATAGCCTTTTTAATTCTGACTTTCAGCCAAAAATCAGTGACTGACAGATGCTTTGTTTATTTTTAGATGTGACTGGGCAAGCACATAGAAAACCATAGTATGCACAGAGGTGTTGTTCAAAAGGCAATTAATGTGATGATTTTTGGATGATTAGGGTTTTGTTTTTTAAAAGTGTTTTTATACCATTTAGTCTAAATTTTTACAATGCGTCTCATTAATGAGATATTTTAAATGCTATACTACAAATTTCATTGAAAAACACAACTATTGTCAAAATTAAATAAAATTTATAATTTTGTATTTACTCTGATAAGAGAGATCTACTGAAAGATTCAGTTTCAGATTCAGCCCAGACTATTCACTGTCTATGATGGTAGGCTTTTAAAAAACACATAAAATTCCACTGCCAAAAATCTACAAAAAGGACAAAAATTCAAGACAGAGAGTCAGGTAACAAAGAGAAGTCTAGGCAAAGATGAAGAGATTTATTGAAAAGATTAAAGGGCTAGAAATTCTGGTCTATGTTAGATCACATTGCAGCTCAGTGGAGTTTGAAATAGAGGTTTCATAATGTTTCATTTATAAATTCATTTTTATGAATAAATCTAAAAAAGTGGCCTAATTCTAAAAATTCTCAGGAATACATCAGATTCCACTAAATTCAGTTATTTTTTAAAAAATAATTTTTAAAAGAATATTTAATCCTTAAATAGTTTAATGATTAATCCTTTATGACTGAAACCAATGAGAATTTTGTTAAGTGAATAAAAACAAGAATAAAAAATCTTTTTTTTACCTTCAGAGAGTCACACTAATTTTAAAGAGCCAATGGCATTTGCCAACATATTTTCTTGTGTTGCAATTATGTAATTATACTATTGCATAAAAGTTACCTTTGGATGGCTCATTCAGACCAGTCTGTATATATTTTATACAGTATTCATAAACTTTAGATTATCACACCTGCTGGACACAAAGCTTGAAATTTCCAGGGTCCAATAATATACTTTATTTGAACAAAGATAGACTTTGTTTAATTAACAAAAAAAGGGGTTAGGGGTGGGGCTGGGATGGGGTCACATAGGCCTTTATCTGCTGAAGTTATTTGCTAGCTCTTGGTGAGTTTTGATTATGCACATGCATCATTGATAATCATTTGTACTATCATGGATATTCACTTATTGTCATTGATTTGAATTAACTTATTGCTTTTGGAAACATCTGCAATCCTTACAGTTTTCTTTGACAGTCAGGAGAAGAAATTCCAATGTGTAGTGTATGGATGCCAGATATTTTTTAAAGTATATTACACCCCTTTAGCTCTGAGAATCTAATGCTTTTTAGGGTTGTATGATGCAGACACAGGTAGATGATAGACAGAGATGCATAGATATAGATTAGATATAGATTTAGATAAAGATATAGATGTAGATATAGATATATTTAAAGATTTACTTACAAAAAATTGTATATTTTAAACAAAATCCTAAATAATATTTTCATTTCCCTTTACAAACACGGGAAAAAGTTCTCCTCTCAAGTATACAAGGATTGCTCCAAATATTTGACAGAAACTCTCTAAGCAAAATGTGCTTGCCTGACATGAAATATGGGGTAAAAATTATTGAATAAATTTAATTCCATGCAAATTTTACTTCTATTCTATCCTCTAGTCGTGGCTATATAGAAATATGAATCTATGCACCAAAACCTCATGTCTAAGGAATACGCAAAACCTTTATAATAAAAATGTAATGTAAATGAAAGGTGAATAAATTAAAATATGCATTTATGTACAATAAATTGCAGCATATATCAAAAGCAGCAAGCACAATGAGTCTTCAAAGACACATACAAAAAAAAAAAAAAAAACCTCTTCTTGCCCTCCTCCCCTAAAGCACAAAGAGGCCATATATTTGACTACTTTTCTGCTGCTAAGTCTACATAATAATCTCTGGTTTTATGCACATGTATGGATCTTCCTTCCTGATGGCCTGTCTGTGCAAAGGTAGAGTTCGGTCCATGACATCTGCTTATGACATCAAATGCAACTGTATTAATCTTCGAATTAATTGTAGCAAATTTGCATGCAGGAGCAGGGAGAAGCTGAAAAGTATCACAGGCAGCTATCAATCTGGGTTTGCTCTGGTAAATCCAAATCAAATGTTTCAATACACAATCTTGAAACTTAAAAGAAAAATATAAGCATGCTAATTTTATTGTATCTTCCTGTTTATTTATTAAATTTTAGTCTGAGGCAGACAGCCAACAATGACATTCTGATAAGATGGGATCTCAACTTCATCTTAGTTTGCTAATAGAACCTCATCTCAGTTCCACCTCAGAAAATTATTTCTGCATCACAGATTTACCCTGTGGTAGTAAGAATTCCCATTCAACAGGTACACACTGCCATCTAAAGGCCAGTATCTGGATTTGTCTACACCATTTGGGTTCCAAACTCCTTCCACTGGTGCTTCTTGCTCTGTCAAAATTTTAAATTTGTAAAATCAGAAAGTAGAAATTTTGAAAGAAAATATAGAGAAAATGAATTAAGTTATCACTGAGATTCAAACAGAATGATGGTATTGATGATGGTATTGCAGGGAGAAAATTAGAAAGGCCAAAGCTCATCTGGAGCTCAACCTGGCTACTGCCGTTAAAGACAACAAAAAATCCTTTTACAAATATATCAATGCGAAACGGAGGACTAAGGAGAATCTCCATCCTTTACTGGATGCGAGGGGAAACCTAGTTACTAAGGATGAAGAAAAGGCTGAGGTGCTTAATGCCGCCTTTGCCTCAGTCTTTAGCGGCAATACCGGTTGTTCTCTGGATACCCAGTGCCCTGAGCTGGCGGAAGGGGATGGGGAGCAGGATGTGGCCTTTGCTATTCATGAGGAAATGGTTGGCGACCTGCTAAGGAGCTTGGATGTGCGCAAGTCGATGGGGCCGGATGGGATGCACCCGAGGGTACTGAAAGAACTGGCGGAGGAGCTGGCCGAGCCGCTTTCCATCATTTATGGGCAGTCCTGGCTATCGGGGGAGGTCCCAGTCGACTGGCGGCTAGCCAATGTGACGCCCATCTATAAGAAGGGCCGGAGGGCAGACCCGGGGAACTATAGGCCTGTCAGTTTGACCTCAGTGCCAGGAAAGCTCATGGAGCAGATTATCTTGAGGGTCATCATGCGGCACTTGCAGGGCAACCAGGCAATCAGGCCCAGTCAGCATGGGTTTATGAAAGGCTGGTCCTGCTTGACGAACCTGATCTCCTTCTATGACAAAGTGACGCGCTTGGTGGATGAGGGAAGGGCTGTGGATGTGGTTTACCTTGACCTCAGTAAGGCTTTTGACACCGTTCCCCACAACATTCTCCTCAAGAAACTGGCTGCTCGGGGCTTGGACTGGCGTACGCTTCGCTGGGTTAGAAACTGGCTGGATAGCCGGGCCCAGAGAGTTGTGGTGAATGGAGTCAAATCTGGTTGGAGGCTGGTCACAAGTGGTGTCCCCCAGGGCTCGGTACTGGGGCCGGTCCTCTTTAATATCTTTATCGATGATCTGGATGAGGGCGTCCAGTGCACCCTCAGTAAGTTTGCAGATGACACCAAGCTAAGTGCGTGTGTCAATCTGCTCGAGGGCAGGAAGGCTCTGCAGGAGGATCTGGATAGGCTGGAGCGATGGGCTGAGGTCAACTGTATGAAGTTCAACAAGGCCAAGTGCCGGGTCCTGCACCTGGCGCGCAACAACCCCAAGCAGAGCTACAGGCTGGGAGATGAGTGGTTGGAAAGCTGCCTGGCCGAGAAGGACCTGGGAGTATTGGTTGATAGTGGGCTGAATATGAGCCAGCAGTGTGCTCAGGTGGCCAAGAAGGCCAACAGCATCCTGGCCTGTATAAGAAGCAGTGTGGCCAGCAGGGCTAGGGAGGTGATTGTTCCGCTGTACTCGGCTCTGGTGAGGCCACACCTCGAGTACTGTGTTCAGTTTTGGGCCCCTCGCTACAGGAAGGACATGGACGTGCTCGAGCGAGTCCAGAGAAGGGCGACCAAGCTGGTGAGGGGTCTGGAGAACAAGTCTTATGAGGAGCGGCTGAGGGAGCTGGGCTTGTTCAGCCTGGAGAAGAGGAGGCTCAGGGGCGACCTTATCGCTCTCTACAGTTACCTTAAAGGAAGCTGTAGTGAGGTGGGGGTTGGTCTGTTCTCCCACGTGCCTGGTGACAGGACGAGGGGGAATGGGTGAAAGTTGCGACAGGGGAGTTTTAGGTTGGATGTTAGGAAGTACTTCTTTACCGAAAGGGTTATTAAGCATTGGAACGGGCTGCCCAGGGAGGTGGTGGAGTCACCATCCCTGGAGGTCTTTAAAAGACGTTTAGATGTAGAGCTTAGCGATATGGTTTAGTGGAGTACTTAGTGTTAGGTCGGAGGTTGGACTCGATGATCTTGAGGTCTCTTCCAACCTAGAAATCTGTGTCTGTGTCTGTGTCTGACTCAGGCTCTGCAGACCTGTCAATGACAGCTCCAACCCTGAGTATCAAGATAGTTGACATGAGTAACCAAACCAGCAGCTGCATCTCACTACACCTGATGGAAATATTTTAATTGAAATCCTGCTGATCAGATATCTTATTGTGACACTGCTGAAGGGTAAAAGCCAGGCTTTAGCCTAACCAACTCTGTTACCAAGGCAGTAAAAAATAAATGGAGGCCAGAACTGTATTTCACAAATCAGAATAAAATATTACAACTTTACGTATAACTGATGGATAATAGTGATGTACTCTTCCATGAAAACAGATTATTTTGCCTTTCAAATCAGATTATTTCCTTTATAAATTGTCATGAAAAGAATAAAATAATTTAGGTTTAACATAGTTTTTCAGGAGCACTTGGTTTAGCTGCCCATTTACACCTATATGAAAATTGTATCTCATGGTTCTTCGTACTAGTCTTTATCAAGCAAAAATAAGGAGGACACTTAGTTACCTCTCCTTTGAAGAAGCACAAGAATGTCACATGTCAGGTTACTTTCTGGATGAACAGAAATGTGTGATTGCCTACAAATATTCTCTGCTGATTCACTAGGAATCAGGTAGCTCAATACATTTCCATCATCCTGAGGATCATTTGGGACTTATCAAATCTATATTCTTTCCTAAGAGGTACAAGATATAAGAACACTGCAGCCAAATTTTCTCCCAAGGACCTGGGACCTTCAGTCCCACTGTTACCTTTGTAGCAGCTATGGGGTACGCAAGAGCTGCAGAGAAGTCTTAAAAGTCTTTTCTGTCATTCCACAGAAAACTGACAAAACCATAGTAATCTTCAGAATAAAGCCAACAAGCAAAATTCCCTTGTCGAAATGGTTATAGAGATCAATTAACATTCTGGCTGTGAGAACATTAATGTCCACAGATATTAACATTTTAGAAATAGATTTCTGACGCTAAGCTTAATGTAACCATTTCAAAGTCACAGTTTCAAAGCCTAGAATCTGAGATTAGCAAGACAGTAAAAGAGATAGCCAGTTCTCCCACACATCGATCAAAGAACAAGAAACACAGCTGGTTGAGCAGCCCTGTCCTCTTCCCCGAGCCCCAGGATTCATGGCAAATGGGATAAGCACTCAAACTTTTAGTACAAGCTACAAAAACAGCCTAACTTTATATTGTCTTTATTCTTTATATCCTGCTGCTATGGAAATTGGTCATACTACTCTTTATTAGATTTCTACAGAACATATAAAGTGAACCTGTGCTATGAAATCAAATGGTTGGCTTAGAAAAGGATTAATAGGATGCTTAAAAAGCTTCAGTATGATGATATTTGGGATACCAATGTCTGTTTTTTATTGGCTTGTATATTTTATTACTTGCTGTAACAAATTATATAACTATCATAGCATAAAGCACTAACCCTTCACCTTGGGTGTTAATAAAAATACAAAAGACTGACCTAAAACAATGTATTGCCCTAATTGTGCTAAATAGGGGACATTTCTGCTTCCTCATAGAGTTTTGTATCATTAACTATCAAACACTAATTTGATGAAGATAATGTAAAGAATTGACATTTTTCAATTGGTTGGTTGGTTTCCAGCAGCCAAACACGGCTTCTATATTAATTGATATCACCCTGTCCCTGTTTACTACAGAAAAAGTTAAGAGTAGTGAGAGGGAGAGGTGTATGGAGCTCAATTTTATCTTTCCTGCTCCCAAAGGTCACTTTTCCCCAGATTTTCATATTAGCCAACTATTATGTTAGGTGCTTGCATTACATTTTCTACCCCTATATATAAAAATATAAATGAGTTGTTTACTTTTTCTGAAAGGAACTTGACAAGTATCATCACCATTTTGTAGGGTGAATCTCCAGATGATGTAAATCAATGAACTCAAAAAAATCTTCTCACTCCCACTATTTGGATTTTGAAATGCTAATTTGAATTAGTATTTCAACTCACTATTACATTTATTTAATTTTTTTTTTACAGTATGTTTGTTTTCCACTCACAACTTCTTCCCTCAAGTTTTCCCTTGCTATTTGTTCTGGTCAAGAACAAGCACTAATCCCAGCATATGTACAGTCTGGATTAAAAATATATTGTTTTATTTACCTCCTTGTTCAATAGAAAGTTTATGCTCTGAAACTTTGTCTCCCCATTAAATTTGCTGAAGCACATAAGTAAATAGTTCCTTTAAAGATCTCAGATTTCACTGTACAGATGTGAGAGTTGAAGCTTCTAATAAATGCAGTAAAATACACCTTGTTCCAGAAAGAGGGCATATAGAATAATTGCTATGAACTTTTTACATTGGATGTTTCACACAGAGCGATAATATTTGGTCTCTGGGGAAGAGAAACTTAACATTAACTTTCTAATCCCAAAGGAACATTTATGAGCATCTGTCTTTAAATCTTGACATATCTGACCTGCTGCAAAGTTATTCATTAACCTGCAAACACTGTGCTTTATGATTGTACTTTATTAGCCATAGTATTACAGCATAGATGCAAAGACATTTAAGCATTTCTTATTTTTTGTGTGTATAGAATTATGTTGAAGAAAGATGGCAATCAATTGTTTTTGTTTGTTTGTTTTTTAAGAAATATAAAATATTTTTGGAAGGAAGTTAGTATCTTTTTGTATCATTTTTCTTTACTAATTTAAAAACATAAATGGCTGTTGAGTTATATCTATTACTTCAGATTTTGAGGAAATAATGCAAAATGTCCAATAAGCAATCCAGCAAATGCCTGAGTCCTATGAAAGCTTAATGACTTATTTCTCAAAACAGAATGAAAAAAGATAGGAAAAGTACATGGGAGGAAAAGTATTGTTCCTTTCCTTTAAAAAGCCTTGAAATATGTTCAAAAACATTTTATGAGGTCACACTAAAAAAAGAGTAATTGGAAGAAAAATTCTGCTTGTCTAAGCGAAGAGCACATTTGTAGCAGAAGGGTAAATGTTTTATCGATTGAGAAACTGGGAAACTCAAGTCATTACTCACCATGGGCTAAAGAATAATTGCTAATGCTCTGGCGGAAAGATTAAAAACAGTTTCTGGAAGTATTTCTTACAATGATCAATGGTGTATCATCCCAGGCCATTGGATCTTCAATAACATTTTTCCCTTTTGGGATACAATCAATTTTTATAATACGATTCATTTGCCAGCAGGCGTCCTTTCTTCATACGATGAAAAGGCACTTATGCACCTCATATTGTTGAAAAGTAATCTTATACAGCCAGAGTCCAAGCTTTGATATAAAAGATTCTTCCAAATTCATCTCTATTTTTAATTGGGTTTGGGAAATAGATGTGGTGAATGGCTGCTAGCTTTTGTATTGTTTTCCCTGTTTGCTTTTCCATCAAAGTCATTTTAAAGCTTTTTAAATAATCATGATTATTACAGCACACAAGTGCAAGAAGCATGGAGGAGATATGAAAGTGAGCCGTTCTCTGACCTGTGAGTGGCTCGAGCAATTTATTGTATACACATTAATTGTAGTGGTAATTCAGATCAGCAGTAACTGTAAGACTACTATAGTTCACTTGAACAAAAACTTCACTTAAGTAACCAAATGTTGTCCACTACTTTGTCTTAATGAATAACTGGTTAAAATGTTAAAACTATCAGGATTACAAAATCAAATACTTGTACACATACAGAATCTGTTTCATACTCTGAACAGTAAACATCAGTGAAGGAGAGAGCAGCTTTACCTCTTTGTCAGAGCAGACAGCTGACTTGATTGATAAACTAGACTGATATAAACACAGAGTCATTCACAGTTCCAGCTAATAGCAGGAAACTCCCCACAGCAGAGTACCACTGCTACCTGCTACCCAGCAGCACTGCTATACAGGCAGTCAAGACTGCCTCACTCTTTTTGACCAATGCCAATTCTACTGTTAAAGGCCCTATAAAGTTTCAACCAAGATGTCTCTAACTACATTTGAGTTTTACACACTTCAGATTCCTCATGTCAAGAAATTTTACAAGAAAACCTGTCCTGGTTTCAGGTAGGACAGAGTTAATTTTACTCCTAGTAGCTGGCAGGGTGTTATGTTTTGGATTAGGATGAGAAGAGCGCTGATAACATGCTGATGTTTTAATTGTTGTAGAGCAATGCTTACACCAAGCCAAGGACTTTTCAGCTTCTCGCTCTGTCCTGCTAGCGAGCAGGCTGGGGGTGCAGCAGGAGCTGGGAGGGGACAGACCCAGGACAGCTGACCCAAACTGGCCAAAGGGGTATTCCATACCATCTGACGTCATGCTGAACAATATATAGGGGTGGCTAGCCGGGGTGGGGGGGGCGGGCTGCTCGGGGATAGGCTGGGCATCGGTCAACGGGTGGTGAGCAATTGCATTGTGCATCACTTATTTTGTACACATTATTACTATTATTATTATTATTATTATTATTATTATTATTATTGTTATTATTTTTCCTGTCTTAATAAACTGTCTTTATCTCAACTCACAGGCTTCACTTTCCCGTTTCTCTCCCCCATCCCGGAGAGGGAGGGGGGAGGGTGAGCGAACGGCTGTGTGGTGTTTGGCTGCCAGCCGGGCTAAACCACAACAAAACCCTATTAAGCTTTTCAGTCAAATCTTATGAACGTGAGAAGCTCAACTAAGACTAAGAATATAATTGGTAACATCACATAATCTGAGACATATTCTCCTGTTTGCACAATTTCTGCTGACATTAGTTAAAAGAAAGCTTCAAGCTAGAGTTTGGATAATAAAGAGTATATAAAGCAGAAGTTCTCATTCTGACAGGAAACAAAGAATCATATGTACCAATAAAAAAAAAAAAAAAAAAAAAAGAATCTCAGTGTGCAAACTCAGACTCAGAAATCATAGAATCATAGAATATCCAAGTTAGAAGGGACCCAAACTCTTGGGTCCTCAAAGGACACATTAAATAAATAAATAAATAAAATAATATCAGATCATGTATCTGAGAGCTCTGTACAAACACTTCTTGAACTCTGGCAGGTTCAGTACTGTGACTGCTTCCCTGGGAAGCCTGTTTCAATGACCAGACACCCTCCTGGTGAAAAACTTTTTCCTGATTTCCAGCCTGAACTTTGCCTGTCACATCTTCAAGCTGTTCCCTCCAGTCCTGTCATTGGCCACCAGAGAGAAGAGCTCAGCGCCTGCCTCACCACTCCCCATCGTGAGGAAGTTATAGACCACGATGAGATCTCCCTTCAGTCTTCTCTTCTACAGGCTAAACAATCCAAATGACTTCAGCTGCTCCTCATAGCTCTTCCCCTCTAGACCTTTCAACATCTTTGTTGCCCTCCTTGGAACACTCTGTAACAGTTTTATGTCTTTCTTATACTGTGGCACCCAAAACTGCACACAGTACTCAATGTGAAGTCACAGCAGGGCAGAGTAGAGAAGGACAATCACTTCCCTTGACTGGCTGGCAATGCCATTCTTGATGCACCCCAGGGTACAATTGGCTGTCTTGGCTGCCAAGGGACACTGCTGGCTCACGTTGAGCTTGTTGTCGATCTAAACCTCCAGATCCCTTTTTGTGGGGCTGCTCTCCAGCATCTCATCCCCCAGTCTGTACATATAATGAGGGTTGCCCCTTCCCAGGTGCAGAATCTGGTACTTGCTCTTGTTAAACTTCATATAGCTGGTAATTGCCAAGCTCTCTAATTTTTCTAGGTCTCTCTGCAGGACCTCACAACCCTTGACAGAGTCAACAGCTCCACCCAATTTGGTATCCTCTGTGAACTTGCTCAAAAAAACTTCAAGTCCTTCATTCAAATCATTTATGAAAACATTGAAGAGGACTGGTCCTAAAATGGAGCCCTGGGGAACCGCACTAGTGACAGGTTGCCACCCTGACGTAACCCCATCTAGAACCCTCTGGTCCCATCCCATAAGCCAATTGTTCACCCATCTTATTATGCTTTTATCTAAATGTATCCTTGTCATCTTGTCCAGAAGGATATGATTAGAGACAATATTGAAAGCTTTAGTGAAATTCAGAAAGATTACATCAACTGGCTTTCTTTGGTAAAGTAGCTTGCTGTTCTTGTCATAGAAGGAAATTAAATTTGTTAGACGTTACATTCCCTTAGTGAACCCATGTTGGCTCTGACCAATAACTGCATTCTCTTTTAGGTGTTTCTCAATAACTCCGAGAACAACCTTCATCATAATTGTACCAGGCAATGAACTGAGACTGACAAGGATGTAATTGCCAGGATCTTCTTTCTTGTCCCTCTTCAAAACTGGGACATTTGCCAGTTTCAAGTCAACGGGGACCTCTATGGATTACCAAAACCACTGAAAATACGTTGAGAAAGGTCCTGTGATGACATCAGCCAGCTGAGTACTCTGGAATGAATCTCATCAGGTCCCATGGACTTGTATGCATCCACGTGGAGCAGCAAATCCTGCAAAGTTCAAGATTAACTGTGAGTTTACCTTACCCGCAGCCACAGTCCTCCAACTCAGGGCAGCTAGGGTCCCAGAGCCCATAACTCGTGTTGAAAACAGAGGCAAAAAATGCATTACATGTCTCTCCTTTGTCTATGTCCCTGCTTATTAGGTGACCATCCTCACCAATTATCAGACCAATGTTTGCTCTGGTCCTCCTTTCCCCACTAACATACTTAAATAATCTACCAGTTTGGACAATTAAGTCATGCCTCAGCTATATTAATGCTAGTGGAAGGCCAAACTATGGAACAGCTGTCAAGCAGGATACAAGTGAATTCTCAATCTTGTTCAAATTAGTTTGAGCAAGTTTCACAGAAAGGGTGGATATATAGCAGGCTGCAGATATTTTTCAAAAGAAAGAGGAAAGAAAGAGGAAAAGGATAAAGAGAGAAAGAGAGAAAACAAGAGAAAGAGAGAAAATGAGAGAAAACAAGAGAAAGAAAGAGAGAAAGAGGAAGGAAGGAAGGAAGGATGGAAGGAAGGAAGGAAGGAAGGAAGGAGGGAAGGAAGGAAGGAGGGAAGGAAGGAAGGAAGGAAGGAAGGAAGGAAGGAAGGAAGGAAGGAAGGAAGGAAGGAACACAGAAGCTCTAAATATCATTCCCACTCTGTCAAGGTGGGCAGGATGAAATATTTTGCAAAGTCATAGTCTCATCCTCTCCATTTGCTGATACTCAGAGCCCAAGAACAAATTAGATTGTTTTGTCCCTAGACCAAACTGGAACTTGGGTTTAGCTTGCAAATTTGAAACTTAGGTATTTCTTTGGTACGTACTTACATTTCTGCAGATCTGAGTTGCCCCCCCCCCCCCCCCCCCCCCCCCCATATTTTCTGATTGACGGTAGACATCCATATTATTAAGGGTTCTTACAACCAGATGGGAGGAACATAATAATCATAACAATTATAAGTAACTTGGCTGAAGAATGTATCAAAACTGTCTTCAGTAAAATACTTCCTTACGTATAATTCTACCTATAGGGCATATATAAACCTTATAGTTAAAGACTTCTGGAAAAGCAGGGGTTTTTAGTGATCTTTTTTTTTTTTTTAAATTAAAAAAAAAAAAATTTAAAAGGAGTAGAGGAGGAGAGAGTTGGAAAGACAAGATCTCAAAGGTTAATAAATTTAAGGTAATTTTAAAACCCTTTATTATATTACAACAGCAAATTCATGGGAGAGTAGATTGGAAGCAATATATACTTACATCCAATCCAAACAATCCAATCCAAACAAATTTATAACAATAACCCACTATTCAAATAATGTCCAGATTTTAAAGAAAACCCAGTTCAAAGATTTTTCTCAAACTCAGCAATTTAAAAGTTTAATAAGGCACAAAACATTTTTATGAACAGACTGTCAGTTACATTAGAAAATGTGGGCTTAGCAGTAAGAGAGACAGTGACCACGATGTCTGTTCACGTCCATCAGTTTAGACTAGCTGCAGAAAAGTAGTACTTCATAAATTAAGGACCTAACATTTTCTGTGACTCCTGTTTTGGACTTCTAAGAATTGACCTACTGGCAGATGCTGAAAAATATAAAACAAATTCAAAACAAAAACTTTAATAAACCACAGACTGGAAATAACAATCCCCTCTGAAATCAAAGAGACATTTTCCATTGGTTTCAGAGTTTTATATCAAGACCTCTAGATTTATAATGACGTGAAGAAGATGGACCTGATTACCAGCATAGAAAACTAACAATTCAGAAGGGTCCATAAGGGAAGCTGTGGTCTGCACAGAGGTCATTTATAAATTTTGTTAATACTGACATATATAATATGTTTACATGGGCCAGTGTAGTGAATGAATGGGCAGGCACTAAGCTGAAGCCGATTTATCCTCCTAAAAAGTATTTTAGTTACCTCAGTTCTTAAGAGCCTAGGCACACCCAACTTGTCTTCATAATATAAGAGATTTTATTTAAAAAAAAATAAATCACCACTACTATTTCTCCAACATTAATATGCTTCCATGTTTCACCAATGAACTTACTATCCCTCCTTTCATAATACCCACTTGCTCCACCTCACTGCAAAGTAGTTTGATCAAATTTAGTCAAGAATATGATGACTTCCTCAGCTACAAGCCTGCTCTATACCCATGATGAAATTCTGGTTACTATTACTTATTCATTTAATATCTGTGGTACAGTTTCCATTTGATGCTACATTTAGGTCTTCATCTTTAACTCTGTTTGCATTTACTGCAAAAAAAGATGGACTACTTGCCTCTTGTACACACGTTACACACCTTCTCTAAATTTTTGGGAGTTAAATACTAATTCATGCACTGAAAAAAATAATAATTATAATAATGCTAACAAGCATTAACAAAAAAGTCTGTCTAGTCTACACCTTTGTTAGCTGCATGACTGATCTTTCTCTCTCTCTCCTAAACAGTTTATGTGACGGATTTGCCTGGCTTTTACTCAGCCTGACTTTCCAAAAACACATTACATTAATCTGAATTATTAGCGAGAAACAAAACACTTCTAAGTGTCTCTGTATGCAAACTCACAAAATAAAACACAGACCAAACAAGTTTGTTGTTCTAGAAACCTGAAATATTCTGTCTACCTCTGGTCTTAATGATACCAGATGGAGTTTGGCTACTACTGCAATTAATAGGACAACTGTGACATTCCTGGTTCAGCAGTAGACTATCCACCATCCTTTCCACATTCTCTTTGAAAAATAAATAAATAAATAAATAAATAAGTAAAATTGTTTTCTCTAAAATAATTGTATATAATTGAGGTAAGTGTATATACATTATATATCTAACCTATGAAAGTACAAAACTTATAAATATATGACTATGAACATCAGACAAGCTAAATTTATCTAAAATGTCTTTATTAGAAGACAAAGACAACTCCCTATTAGACTTGTACTAGAATTTGGCTTGTTCTTCTTCCAGCAGTGTCAGTAAAAGTACTGAAGTACTCTAGTTATTGAAGGCTATGTCTTACACTATTTTACCCATAATTTTTTGTTGACCAAAAGGGCATAATTTTTCATTGCTCATAGATTCAACACTGGTCTTATACTACTGTTTTTCTTTCCTTGCTTAAAAATAGCAAAACAAAAGGAAAGAGCTTTGTGAATAGACTTCTGAAAAAGTAGAAACATCACAAAAAAATGAAAAACAGGAGTCTACAGACAATACTTACCATTCAAGGACTTCTAAGCAACCTTATCACGAAAGAACTTCTTTGTAACATTTGTAATAATCAACCTCAAACTTCATTTACTGTGCTTATGAAAAGGTAAACTTTTCATAAGTTTATGGACTGGGGGGAGGGGCAGTTCAGGATACAATCACTTTGAAAAAGCCTTCGTGAAACACAGTCAGCACAACCCATGATCTCCAGAGTCTGTTAAACATTAATGTTTGTTTTATGTGTGCCAGCAATTATAATCTGTTATAATATATGAATCCATGCCCCAATTCAATAACTATTTATACTAGCACAAACTCACCACAAAGCAATATAAAAATTACTTATGGTATTTACAGCCAAGAAAAAAACTCTGCCAAGAAAAAACACTACTATCAAATGCAAAGCTATTATTTTTTTCTATTTTATGTTTTTTAGAACTGTGCTCCATTGTTTGTTTTACTGACAATGGCAGTTTAATCTCTTTTCTGTCAATGGTAGCATAAGATGTAAAGGACCTCTATTTTTGTCTAAATCTTACCTGCATTCTGCTTTTTCCTTTCACTTAACATTTTTCTGTGGCATGGTTAAGGTCTCTTCTTGGACACTTATTCCAGCATGGGTTCCCAACAAGCTGCAGATCCTGCCAGGAGCCTACTCCTGTGTGGGATCTGCATGCCTGCTACTTCTTTCAGGGCATGCCCATATTCTGTGGCATAGGGTCCTTTACTGGCTGCAGTATGGACATCTGCTCTGGCATGGTTCTGCATGGGCTGCAGGGCAACAACCTGCTTCACTGTGGTGTTCTCCAGAGGCTGCAGGGAAATCTCTGCTCTGGTGCCCGGAGCTCCTCCTTCTCCTCTTTCTTCACTAACCTTAATGTCTACAGGATTGTTTTCCTCACATTTTCCTCACTCCATTCTGTCAAACTGTATTTTGTCCTTTCCTAAATACACTTCCCCACAGGTTCCACAAGTCTGCCTTTCCTTCTGGCAGCTATGCCCTCAGGTGGGGCCATTGGAGCTCTCTGAAACCAACTGTTTATGGTATGGGGCATCCCCAGATTCTCTTCACAGAGGTCAGTCATGCAGCCCCACCACTGCCATCATATCATCACCTACACCCAATACTTTCTAACCTCCACCATTTTGAAGCACATATCTAAGAATTATTGTTAAAATACACATTCATCACACAATCTTCAAAAACTTGCTTACATCAATAATAAACAAAAAAATTTCCCACATCAAAGTCAAAGTAACGTTGTCTCAACACCAACAAATGTGGATAGACAATTCACAAACAGTTTGCACTATGCTTGGTACCAAAAATGACTGTGGTGTATTGACCCCAGTCAAACACCCACTCTGCCTTTCACACATCCTCCTCTCCCACAGATACAGAGAAAAAATAGAAGGCAAAAAGACTCATGGATCTATATGAATACAGTTTAATAAGACAAGCAAAAGCTGCATGCAAAGGCAAAGAAAAATGAGGAATTTATTCACCACTTTCCATGGGCAGGTTGATGCCACTCCCTGAAGAGCAGAACCTCAACACATGTAATAGTTACTGGGGAAGAAAAATGCCATAACCCCAAATGTCCCCTCTTCCTCCTCTTTGAGATTTTATTGCTGAGCATGATGTTGTATGGCATGGGATAATCCTTTAGCCAGATGGGTTCAGCTATTCTGGCTGTGTCCTTTCCCAGTGTTTTGCCCACCCCTGACCTACTGGCCTTTGGGTATCAGGGAGAAAGAGAGAAAACCTTTACGTTGTGTAAGTAATGTTCATCAGTATTCAAATGACTGATGTGTTATCAACATAGCTTTAGCCACAAATTCAAAACACAGCTTCATACGGGCCAGAATGAAAAAGTCAACTTCACAACCTCATCCAAACCAGACACACTGATAGGCAGTAATAGCTTTCTCATCTAGTCTTCATTCATTTTTTACACAGATGAAACACTTTTTCCTTAAGGCTTCATATTTCCCCTTCAGTCCTGTTAGAGAATTTTATTTTTTTTTAAGAATGGAGCTCCATAAACATGCAGATAAAATAATCAAAACTTATCCCCAGTTTAATTTACAGCAAAGTTTAAAACAAAATCAACAAAGTCAAAAGGAGGATAAAAAGACTGAAAAGCTTTTTCTGGACCATAATGACATAGATGGACAAGCTCTCAAATAGGCGTAGATTCAAACATGAATCTGGTCACTGAGAAGCCACTGGCCAATATAACTCCTCTGAGGTTCAACAATAAAGTGACATCACATATTACACTTATATTACAATCTCTCATTTATTTCAACACAAAATTTTCAAACACTCAGAGATCATAACCACAGAAAGGAAAGATGCTAAGCGGAGTTAAAACTGGGAGCTTAGATGTACAAAGTACATGCTGTACTATCACAATCTGTTCCTTCAGAAGTGCATATCAGTTGAACATACCTTACATTTATTTGTATAAATTAAAGCAAACATCCAATTATGATAAGATGTCATTACATCCATTCATCCCTCTTTGAGCTAGGATTAAAAGCTCCCCATAGGAAGCCAAATATTTGCCTAACTGAATATAAAGTTCTTCCCCAGGATGAGAGTTCTTTTAGATTTTGCTGTAACATTTGCAGTTCCTGTTTTGATTGCTCAGTTACTTGTTACAAGCCCACTGAAAAAAATAATTTAGGAATAAGCTAAGTAAATTTTCATATCTTCTTTCAATCCTTTCAATAAGAATGAAAGTCATTTATTTGTAGTGTCTCTTGTTTCCCAGAGTGTAAGTTACACAGTGCTAAAGGAAGAGATAATTTAATAACTTTCTGCTAATCATTATGGCTAATATTATAAAACTCTTAATTGCCTTTCACTTAAATGTTTATTTCCCATTTTTCTCTGAAAAATGAATGTTCTGTTCTGATTTTGATGCAGAGGGTTTGTAGACTGACCTACTTTCATTTTTCATTACTGCTGACATTTGTTTTATTTTCTTTGGTTAAAGGCAAACAATAATGAAACAGGTAATCAGCATGGATGTAGGTCACTGAAAGTGTCCCAGTTTTGTTAGTATTCTCTGTTAAGAGTGTACTACTAGTTTGGAAAAGAAATAACTATTTCAAAAATAAAGACAGAGTCCTATTCACCTGTTCCTGTTCACACCAAAAGGCAAATGAAAATCTCTGCCTCTGGCAACATGTGATCTTTTTGATCATGGATATCATGATCACATAATTCAGAGGGACATTCAGACATTCAGATTTGTTGACATCTAGCTACAGTTATGAAGATCAAAATACAAAAGAAGAAAACCAGTATCAGTGCCTTCAGTAACTTTTTCTAGAGAAAATAAATAAATAAATAAAATAATAATTTGAAACATGACTTCAGTCTCATCATACTTTTACTCCAATAATGGAGAGCAGTGCCCTTTTCTGGACAAGCCCTGGAGAAGTAAGGTAAGAACTTGAAATGATCATGGTCAGTTTATAAGCTTTATTTAGAATGAAGACAGATATCAACAGACTGAAATAGAAAATATAGGACAGACACTGTTTTCATCATATAATGCCATAATACAGGTCATACCTTTCAGAATTAACCATGCCTGAACTACACTATGTGATAAGCTTATGTTTACAAAAGCCAGTAAGGGAAAAACAAAATTCGGCTGAGTAGTACTTCAAATAAGTTTGTGATTAAATTTGCTCCTTGTCATGTTTAAAAGGTAGAAAAACAGTGCTGATCCAGAATATGTTCAACTTCCAGTTAAAATCATTTTTAAGAAATTGGCAATCATTCTAAAATCTAAAACTAACCTTTTGGCATCAGGAAGATAAGTGGCTGAAGGATTGCTCTGTGCAAATCCAAAATGTTCCACCTGTAAAACCCTAACCCAGCATCGAGTCATAACAATGTTCACATGCCAAAGGGCTCTCTGAAAGAACGGCTGCACACTTCTAATGTCTGACTCAAAATATATGCTCTGAATGGAGCAGATTCACTGCTAACCTTATTGGGCAATTTTATCTCATGACATCAGAGACCAGTTTTCAGTATAAGCAGAAAGAAACAATATTTGTATTTATGATATATGTTATAGTAATTTAGTAAGAATTTCCAGCTTTTTGTGACCCGTTTGTTAGAACTATCATAAATGCATGCCAAACTCATTTACTTAAAAAACTGATCTTATTAATTCACCACTTCGTCCTCTGGAGTTAAGTGATGTTTTATCACTGCAGCTTGTTGTGTGATATCCATCAAGCAAGAAAAAAAATCATGTCCCCTAGAAAGGCAACATGAAAAGTATTCAGAGGAAGCATGTTTCACCAAATTTATTTAGACATATAAGCCCAGTTTGTAACATAACAAACATTCTTTCAATTATCAGTCTGGTGAGGATTATAATTTATTCCTGAGAGGCAGTGAGGATGAGCTATGTGATTCATTAGTCAGTTCAAGGAATACCAATACAATTTTTTAAATAAAGGGAACATTAAAATACTGGATAACAACTTGTAATTAATGCCTATCTCCATTTTCAAACAAATTCTGAAAGACCAGAGGATCTAAGTCATCATTACTAGATAAATTGGTACACACAGTGCTAGCATACTGAAGGAATGAAGAGCTTTTGTCCTGAGTCCTTGTTTCAGGTATATTATAATAGGAAGGACATGTATGTGATCTTAAGCACATAAGACAAATACAAATTTAGTCAGGGTAAATAATTCCTAGTAATTGGATGTTAGATTTTTTCCCCTTTTGGCACTGCTTGTAGATGGAAGCTCTTATATACTGACAAGCTTTTCCTAAAATAAAATAAAATAATAAAAATAAATAAAATAAAATAAATATATAAAATAAAAATAAAAATAAAAAAATAAAATAAAATAAATAAAATAAAATAAAATAAAAATAAAATAAAATAAAATAAAAAAATAAATTCAATAAGTTCAAAGTTTTCATTCTAGCCAATAATAACACCTCCAAGAATAGTCTTCCAAAAACACACAAAACAAAATAGGCGGGTCTTATGCTGAGAATTATAAGTAATAGGTTGCTTCTGTATGCCCAGCTAACAAAATCTATGTTTTAATCTCCACATGCTGTGATGCCTGCTTGACTACATACTTTGTGTTACAAAATAATTGCAGTTGCAATAGCTTTCTCTTTGTGCTTGTATCACTCTTTCCTCTCCTACAATTATTATCATTATTATTATATGTATTTTCTAATGACAGTTCTCTTTGATCTACCACCAAAGCTGAAAAATCCCCTTGGCTACTTAAAAGGTATAAAAAAGATGGAAAATACATGTTTTTTTTATTTTTTGTTTGTTTGTTTGTTTGTTTGTTTCTATTACAAAGAACAATTGCCACTTTCATTTCCAGTTGTCTCAAATATATCCACACTTCCATTTAACTCCAGACAACTCTGCCTTGGAAGACTAATTTTGCCATGGGTATCTCTGAAAGGGAAGACTTGCTGAAAGTTAATACACTTCATGAGTAGTTAAAACGTATATTGCTTCAATACTGAAGAATGTTTCATGGAATATGACAGGTTAAACTGACAAAGAAAAAAATCACAAGTTTTCAGTCCATATGAGCAGCTCCACTCCTTAGA
The DNA here is from genome assembly GCF_013377495.2 of Cygnus atratus. Classification (NCBI taxonomy): domain Eukaryota; kingdom Metazoa; phylum Chordata; class Aves; order Anseriformes; family Anatidae; genus Cygnus; species Cygnus atratus. The sequence continues at coordinate 42,591,131 of NC_066396.1, forward strand.
AACTCAAGCCTTGAATATTCTTCCACTCATTTCTAGCAGTGTAAGAATGGCACCTCATATGAAACTATTAGCTTTTAGACTGCCTTGAAGGCTGCTTCAAACCAAAATCTACAGACAATTCATAACCAGTAGAGTCCATCATACACAAAATAATTTAGTTTCAGCAAAAACATTATAGAACAGAAAGAGTGTCCCAATCTGTACAGCTTGAATAGATCAGAATAAAAACAGACCTATTTCAGGGAGGTTTTAGGGGCCGATATGGATGAACGCAATAAAATATTAGGACTAAACAAAAATAACCTGTAAAAAGCCAAAAGCTCTTTAAAAAAATAAATAAAATAAAAATAAAAGCTGTATAAAAGCTGTATAAAAGCAAAAGCTTTCTGGAAATAGGATAGAACACCCCAAAATTTAAATCATATTTCCCTCTGTTTCTACAAGGAATATATGCTAGCTAAAGGAAAATTTACCAGACAGCTGCCCTTTATTTAAACAGGTTCATTAGTCTGAGTATGTAGGCTATGAAATTCTATCACATAAATCTGATTATGTATTTTGTATAAGATAATTATAGGGAAAGATACTAGCTGTATTGTTCTTTAAAGGTGAAACAAAAAGAAATATGGATAACCAAGGAAGGAGAATGACAAAACTACAATGAGCAAAATTACAAAATTTAAAAGTCAGTCTTCTCTTTCAGGACAGTTAACCAAAACCCTCAAAAAGAATCAGACTGCAAATTGCCTGGAAAAAACAATGTCAGAAATTTGACAGGAAGTCTTAGAAATAATGCAGTTAAAGTAATAGAAGCTCCTCAGCCCAGAACAGGACTCAGAAGAGACAGGTAGCTATAGGACACTATCAGCATTTTTGAAAACTCAGCCTACTCTACTGATTCCAAAACATAAAGTTGTGTGGTGCTCAGAGTCCAAAGACTTGCCTGACCCCTTCAATGAAAAACAGTAGGTAGTATCACTCCAATAAATGCAAATAGCACAAAGGAGTATAAAGGTCTGGATGCACTACAGCACTGTTAGATGGAAATACCCTTGCCTGAAATACCTTCATGCGCTTAACAGTAATCACAGAATAAAGTTCTCCATGGACTTCTCCAAGAAGAGTCACTCCTGTACAACTAAGGTCAAAAGCTGCTATCTCCTTCCTGATACACATAAAAGCTGAATGTTATCCACACAGACGAAAAATAAATTTTGGCTGTAATTCATCCATGTGAGAAAATGTTTACCTTCAAAAAAGCTCTTAGGGAAGGGCAGTGTCTCTTGACCGCTATGTGTAAGTCATTTGATACCATTCCAAAAGAAGCATGATAAACATAGACTAGATCCTTGGAACATCACTATTGTGTTTCTCAGTTACCAGAATCTAAGTCAGGTTTACAAAATGTATGTGTTAGCTTTTTTAAAAATACTCTGTCTTGGTAAAATCAAGGCTGCAAATTCCAGAGCAGTTAAAGGTGAAAATCTGGAGGAACAAGGCCTCTTCAGTGGTGATCTCTCAGTTCTGAATTGGACTTTTAAAAGGACCAACATGGTAACAGAAATTGTTATAGAAATTACATTTTAAAAGCATGAAAAATGTTCAGGGATTAGAAAGCAAAAAGACCAGGTACACTGTGTACTGAGCTTAAACTCAGCATTGAGAAAAAAAAAAAAGCATTGAAAAAAAAAGCATTTAAAAAAAAAATTAGAGGCTTGACATATCTGAGAAAAATGGAGGTCAAAACAAACTAAAGAAACATAGAATCATAGAATCATTAAGGTTAGAAAAGAGCTTCAGGATCATCTGGTCCAACCATGGCCCTACTACCAATGTCACCCACTAAACCATGCCCCTAAGCACCACATCCAACCTTTCTTTAAAACCCCCCAGGAACAGTGACTCTACCACTTCTCTGGGCAACCCATTCCAATGCCTGACTACTCTTTCTGAGAAGAAATTTATCCTAATTTCCAACCTGAACCTCCCCTGGCACAACTTGAGGCCATTCCCTCTAGTCCTATCACTAGTTATCCGTGAGAAGAGGCTGACCCCCCCGCTCCCCACACCTTCCTTTCAGGTAGTTGTAGAGAGCAATAACGTCTCCCCTGAGCCTTCTCTTCTCCAGACTAAACTCCAGTTCCCTCAGCCACTCCTCACTGGACTTGTGTTCCAGGCTCTTCACCAGCTTTGTAGCCCTTCTCTGGACATGCTCCAGGGCCTTGATGTCCTTGTACTGAGGGGCCCAAAGCTCAACACAGTACTCGAGGTGCAGCCTCACCAGAGCAGAGTACAAGGGGACGATCACCTCCCTGGTCCTGCTGGCTACACTATTCCTGATACAAGCCAGGATGCCGTTGGCCTCCTTGGCCAGCTGGGCGCACTGCTGTTCAGGTGAGCATTAATCAGCACCCCCAGATCCTTTTCCTTTGCATAGCTTTCTAGTCATTCTGCACCCAGCCTGTAGTGTTGCATGGGGTTGTTGGGGCCAAAGTGCAGGAGCTGGCACTTAGCCATGTTGAACCTCATCCCATTGGCCTCCGCCAACTGACTCATCCTGTTCAGGTCCCTCTGCGGGGTCTTGCTACCCTCTAGCACATCAACACTTCCCCCCAGCTTGGTGTCATCTGCAAGCTTACTGAGTACACTCAATTTCCTCACCCAAATCATCAATAAAGATATTAAAAAGGATGGGCCCCAGCACTGACCCCTGGGGAACATCACGGGTGACTGGACACAAGCTGGATTTCACTCCATTCACCACCATTCTCTGGGCCCAGTCGTCCAGCCAGTTTTTAACCCAGCAGAGTCTACCTGTACAAGCCATGGGCTGCCAGTTTCTCCAGGAGAATACTGTGGGAGACCATGTCAAAGGCCTTGATGAAGTCTAGGTAGACTACACCACCAGGCTTTCCCTCATCCGCCAGCTGGGTCACCCTGCATAGAAGGAGATGAGGTTGGTCAGGCAGGACTTGCCTTTCATGAACCCATGATCCCCCTGATTGTCCCACAGATCTCCCAGTTGTCCCACAAACAGAAAATTAAGCCCCTGGCAAAAAGATTTGTATACCTTTATTTGACAAGAAAAAGAATATATCTTATACCCCTACTATTATAGTTTTTCTTGGAAGAGATAAACAAAACAGTGGACCATGCACATCAAACTTTTTTTTTTTTTTTTTTTTTTTGTCATCAAGCTGTAAATGTAGAGATATACTCATTATCATGACAAGGGGTTGACAGATATCTTTACATTTCTTGTTATAGCTTGGACTAGTCTTATTATAACTTATTTTAAAACCATTCAAGTTTCAGGCCTCAGCTTTCTTTATCTTGGATTTCTAAAACCTTGTGTCTCGCTAAGGGTGATAAATACAGCAGGAAAAAAAAAAAAAAAAACTCTTATTTTTTGTACAGTTAAAATGGGTTACCTAAAGCTGTAGCACTATCTACAGAAAAGACATTGCAGCTACATGAAATAAGCTGGCCCTACCTCCCTATTTTATATTGATCCTATCTCCCATTAGTCCTAAGGTTCTGTATCCTTTGATACTTTCAGGGTAAAGATGATATAAAAGGAAAGAGCATTTCCTTCTTCAGACAGGTAGTTTTCCCAGATGATTACCACAGGGCCATGTCATGCTTGTAACTGTCTGGTGCAGGGAGGTGGGTATCACACAACAGATTGCTGAGAATGACGAGGCAGGAACAAACTTTTCTATTAGTAATAACACCTTAAATACACCTATGCTGAACACTAATCTTTTTCACGCACTGTACTGGGTCTGGCTGAGATGGAGTTAACTTTCCCTGCAGCAGCCATACAGTGCTGTGCTCTGCACCTGTAGCTACAACCGCACTGGTATCACACCAGTGTTGTGTCTATTGCTGCACAATACTGGCAACGCATCAGGACTCCCTCTAACCCCCCCAGAACCAGCAAGCTGGGGGTGCACAAGAGGTGAGGAAGCAACATCACCAGGGCAGCTGACCTAAACCAACCAAAAGGATATTCCATCTCATATGATGTTACACTCAGCAATAAAATGTGGAAAAAGGAAGGAGAGGGAAGGGTGGACTCTTGTTGTGAAAACGTCTGTCTTCCTCAACAATGGCTACACATATTGAGGCCCTGCTTCAAGGACATGGTCAAGCATTGCTCATTGGTGGAAAGCAGAGTAATTTCTTTCCTCTGCACTTCCACATGGCCTTTGCTTGTTTTTTTCTTTTTTTGTTTGTTTGTTTTGTTTTGTTTTCCCCTTTTTCCCTTTCCCCTTTAGTTAAATTATTTAGTTAATAATAATTTTCCCTTAATAATTATTTCTCCTTTAATTAAATTATCCTTATCTCAACCTATGAGTTGTTTCTTTCCTTTTCTTCTTCCCTGCTCTGCTGAGGATGAGGAGTAAAAGAGTGGTCATGGTGGAGTTCAGCTGCCTAGCAAGGCTGCACACAACTTCATTATTGGGTTGAGGACCCAGGTTTTGTATTGCAGAGATTTTTTTCTCAGTTTCCCTGCCAAGATAATTACCTGCAGACAGCACCCATTTCTCAGTCTCATTAACTGTTCTCATCTGCCATTCACAAGTTGTCAATTGAGTAGCATTTCAAAATTTTCTTCTGTAAATTTTTAGCTTCAAGTTTAGCAAGTAGCTGAGAATTAGCAATAGTGTACAATCTTATGACTGTGCAAATAACATTAGAATTATCACTTACTGCTAAGGTTAGTCTCTCTATACAAACATTCTTCTCCTATATACCCATATATATGTTTATATTAGATTTTACTTCCTGTCTTCTCCCACTGAGAGGAAGGAGGCATACAGAGGCACACTAGAGATTTTTTTTTTTCCCTGAAATTCAATTTTCTGGTCTTTCTCCTTTCTCTGCAGTTTGGGAAGCAGGAGAAACCTTGGTTTTCTCTCATTCTGGCCATTCTTCACATTTCTACCGCCAAAATCTGCACCTTAGGAAACTGTTAAAAACAGATATGAGATCCCCTGTTTCCATACACTTTCCACCATCAAGTTCCTTTTCCTGCCTTAGTATCACTAGTTTTTGGTGCATCTGTGGTGCGAAATTAAATTCTGCTGGCTACCTAGCTCACAGAACATATTAAGGACTAGGGACTAGTTACAAGATAAAAATAAATAAATAAATAAATAAAATAAGAAAAGTTTTCTCTTATCTTTCTTAGATTTTATTTTTTATATCTTTTAGTTGAATAAGCAGCAGTGATGTCACAAGCTATGACATGGAACTCCTTCTGCTCCCAATACCCAGACTAGATCAGTGCAGAGCCTTGTAGACACAGCTGAACTGAAAAAGAACCTTGATTTTCAAGACACAGATTCTCCAAAGAGACACAAGGTTTTTCTAGGAATTCCATCTGCTGCTTGCAGTCTTCATAATAGCCGACACTGCTGTCCAGTGTCCCATTTGACTTGCAAGCTGTGCTTCAGCCCACACTAACAGTTCCACCTGGTCCATAAGATATTGTCTCTAGTGTATAATCAGCTGTAGAAAGAAAATGCTGGCCATACTTTCTCTGTTATTCTTTCTATTCCTTTTTTTTTTTTTCTATCAGAAGCAGAAGGCATTAAAAGATGTCATAACAGGATTTAACAAATTAAACTGCAAATAAATAAATAAATAAATAAATGGTGATTTAACGTGATTTAACCCGTAACAATGAAACAGCAATCATGGTAAAATACAATTATTTGCAAAACATCACTGAATGCAAAATAAGGTAGAAAAACCTGCCTACAACTTTCAAAGGACAAAGAGCAAGTCTCCTTTTTAAAGATTTCTCAGTTTTCCAGTAATGAGGCAATTTTCAGTAAAATTACAATACATCAGAAAAGCAGAACAAATGCAGACTCACTAGATTACCCAATGAGTAAGACTCTGGATATCCTGACATTCAGCACCCATTACATTTTCACACCAGTCAAAAGGAAAAAAAGAATGCATCGCACCTGACAGAAACAGTAACTAAGACAGACATCATTTCTTTATGGTCTGCAACTTCAAACTTTACCATAATGAGATGCATGACTTAGTCTTTAGAAACTACACGTGTAGTAAAACATATATCTTCTTTTCACTACACCCTGAATTTGAGCAACGTTTGGCAAGTTCTCCCATTTCTTTTCAAATATTATTCCTTGCTTAATGAGTCTCTGTTAGTGACTCACTACCTAGAGTCTGGGTTGGTAAACTGCTCTACTACCATGACAGCCTCCAGCTGATCCTCTCATGGGTGGCACAGCTGCGAGACTGTTCTGCATCTCCTACATGCTGTGGAGGGAGAGGCAGAGTGAAGAAAATCTGATGGATTTGAGAGTTGACTTTAAAGGACACTAGTTCTCAATATTCAGTCAGGATATGTCTCTTAGGACCATATACACTAGTGTGAAGTGGCTTTGGTGTGCATACCATTCCTGTTTCTGTAATTGGAAATAGGCAGGTTGAAAGCCCTGGGTATGTCCTGATTGCAGACTGGGAAGTGACAAATACCTGAAAATTTCCCTGCATAACACCAGATTAGTCAGATTGTGTGGAGGAGAGTAGCTTTCACTCCTTACATTTTGTCATTCTCAACAGTTTACTTAATGTACCACTATCACACACATTAGTAAAGTACACATCCAAAAAGACTGCCTTTCATGCATTTCATGTGAACAGAAAGCTGGGACCTAGTTTCCTAAATGTTCCATTTTATTTTCTAATTAACTATCAGAGGAGCTCTGAGCACGGTGTATGTTCTTCAGCAATTTCACATCTCTCTGGTTCCGTAGCAACTAAGGGTAGAGAAGCAGGCGCAAGTTCATCAGTATATATCTGACTCAAATGCTTTATTAATCTGCATATAGTTTAAGTTCCCTCCTGGTAACAAATAGATTAAAGCAGGTAGAACTAACATATTCCACCATCAGCCTTTCTGCCATATCTCCACTGCAGGCTTCATTTCAGATGATTTTGAAAGCACTTTCCCACAATAAACTTCTTTAAGCAGGACTGCCGGAGCTAATTTCAAAATTAACAATTCTTCTAAAATGTGTAGCTCTTGTCAGGAGTCATTTCTCTAATAAACTCTTGAAGATTGTAATAGAAGCTTCCATGCTTCTCAGGGCATTATGCAACAAATACATTGACATTTCATCCAAGTCAGGTTTCAAAGACTTCAAAATAGATCAAAGCTTTATTGAAAAGGCCTGATATATTCAGGACAGATACATCAAATCTGTATTTAATCTGTGTTTAATCCAATAAAATAAAAGACACAAAGTAGTTTATAAGATTAAAAACAGAGAATTTTAAAAAATCAAAAAAAAATGCTTTCCTGAGAAACCATTTTTCTTAGTCACATTAAATAGTGAATGAGTCACATCACTGAAGACTTTCACTGTTTGTTTGACATCTACTCTTCTGATCAGAAATAATTTTTTTTTTAAATATCCTCTTTCTATACCTTGTACCTTTACAGCAGTCTCCTTGACATCATCCTCTAACTATAGAGGATGTGACTAAGACCACATTCTGCTAAGGCTGCTGTTTAAGTTCAAGATATCCGTGGAAAGCTTTGCACAAATTTTCACTTCAACAGGGGATGAAAGTGCATCACCTTTTCCACAGAAGTTGAAGTGTAAGGAATTGGGCCTGTAATGAATATGGCCTGCACCATATTCAGAGTTGAAAGATGACTTTGAAAATAAATTATTTTTCCTCTGGATCCAACAATATGTACCCAGCAAAACTTAAAGCAACTATATACAACCCCCTGCTACCATCTAAACAGAGAGCACCGTTTTATGTGAATCTTTTTACTAAAGCAGCTGTACTTTATAGGAAAATTGATTCAAATTGCTTCACAACAGGTAAGAAGTTTGTGGGTTTTTTTAATCACAAACCAAATAGGGATTACTGAAAGCCCAGAACTTTGTTTGCGTTTGAATAAACACATGAGAAGAGTGGTGCTCTGAATAAAATACATTTATGTTGCAGGTTAACTAAATGTAAAAATGTGTGACTGGGCAAAAGCCTAAATTAATCACATTGAGACCAGTTACTACAAGTTATGCCTCTGAATTGGTACAGTAAATTAAAATCTGTATTAATTATCACTATCTGACACTATCATAAATAACAAGATTTAGTGCATTACTTTTTACGTTCTTTTGAGATACACCAGCTGATGTATTAGAAAATAAGTTGTTGAGCTCATCAAAAGATGAGCTCAGCCACCTATTTAAGGTATCTTTTTTTTTTGTATTTATCTCCGTAAACTAAGATGTCCCTTGTTCCAGCCTTCACTTTAATTCTGCAGGTGTAAATAGGCATTTAACTGACATCATTTACACATTTTCCAGTTGCAAAACCGTGTCAATTTTATCAGGATGGTATCACAGAGTCATCTTTCAATTTGATGCATTTCTACGTAGTACCTCCTTTATGGTTTGTGGCCTTGTTTTCATCTGAAAAAATGAGACTTCTGACAGAAATAATTTAAATATTCTCTTATAATTTTTTTGAGAAAAAAAAATGAAAAATGTCAGCCTTCCATTATATTTTTGTGAAAGACAAGTTCTAATTAAGAGTAACTGAAGAAAAAGAAAAAAAAAGATTCTCAAAAAGCATTGGGACATTTTTTGTTTTCATTTGGAACTTACACAAACAATCTCAGTTTGAGATTTTTGATCATTTTTTTAATACTAAAAAAGCTCTGGTCTTTAACTGAAAAAAAAAAAAAAAGATTTAAAAGATTTTTTTTTCCTTTGGAAAGAGTCTTTGCCTTATTGTGATTGGCCACAATGTACAAGTCCCAAAATGACGCATCTTACTTTCAATTTAGCATGTAAAATTGTCATTTCAAAGGCATCAATCTGTCCATGTAAAATCCTCTTTCATATGTAAATGTGAAATTTTCTTAGTGAATATGAGTGCATTTATGTAAGGTTTTATTTTTGTTTGGTGGGCAGGCAAGGTTAGGAATATTCTCTTCTTCAATGGTAGCTTCTATATGGCTTCTCAACACACTTTCTTCTCCCCTTGTAATCCCATCTATGGGGCCTGCAACCTCAAACACCAACAGTATGGTTTTTGTTTTGCTATGGACACCACATATTAGGCTGTAATCTCATCCTTACAGAAGGATAATTGCTCTGTGCTGCCAACCAAATATTTTACAGAATTAACATTGATATTTACAAACAGAATGTGCATCAGTTTCAATGAAATGTCAATTTCTATTCAGTCTTCCCCTGAACCCTGAGTGCAGTCCCCCCCTGTGACCACATGGTTGGAAGAAGTGAGGACATTTATGATCTCTTAGATTTTTCTTCTTTTGAAATATGGGAGGAAATGAAAGTTTGTCTCTTTTATCTTCTCTTTACTTTCCTGCATTCTGGGGTATCTCCACTCTCCTTTCTTAAACAAAGGAGGGAATAAGAAATAGCCATACTTCCAAATGAAAAAGCAAATGCTATCTTTGGCAGATGATCTATTTCTATCCAGCTCTTTTAAACTCAGAAAATAGCCCAAGCCACATTCCATTTTTTTCCTTTACTTACAATTTCATTTCTGTTAGCTGGCATGTTTTAACTTCATCTCTCTTGAAAATGATAGCATGGTAGCAGAAACATGTTCATGACAGTGAAGGTTCAGATTAAGAAGAGAAACCCATGCTCCTTTTCTGTGCTTCAGTGGGGAAGATTTATTCTCTTTTTCTTTTTCCTGTTTCCCCACCTTACAACCTACACCCCACTGTTACTGTAACTTCTAATTCTTATTTAACCCATCTATACACACCAGAAGTAGGGTCATAGATCAATATCTAAGTAGCGTTGATTTTTTTTAATTTTTTTAAAGGCACTTTTGCCCAGGCAGGTCACCTTCCATGCCTCCAGTCAATCATAACTGCATCTCAGAACAGCAGTAGCATAAGAAAGCAATACTCTGGCTTTCTGAGAGGTAATTTGGCTCAGCTTAAATCCTTTCCATAAAACAGAATTAACTTTCAACAAGGAAAAGAGGTAGGTGGACAACAAAGAACTAAGGTACTGTACACAAATGTTGATTACAGCCCCCATCCTTTAGGCCAAGAACACCACCTAGGAAGAACAGAACTGAACAGATTCGATTTACTTAATAGACTTTAAGTGCCTCAGGACACAGTACAAACTTGTATCACATTATCAGACAGGCCCCCTCATGGCATCAATGTCTGCAAAGGCTCATGAATATGTAAATACTATATGTATCTTGGAAACATGCTTGACAAGAGAATAGCTAAAATGAACTGATTCTAGTTATAAGCCATCAGCATGCCATTCTTTATGTTTGAACAGGCAGCCTATTGCTAGGTGACAGATCATTAAGGCTATCTACTCAGTCAGCGGAAATGAAGAAATAATTTGTTCATAATAACCTTCAGATGACCTCCCAGGCAAAAGGGAGTCTTTAAAGAGCTATCTCTACTGATACATGTCAAGCCTGTGTGGGGGGTTCTTCTGGCCCCACAGTAGTAGCAGAGCTGCTGGTGAAACAGAGCAATAAACACCTACTGACAGGGCTGTAGCGTGAAAAGATCTCATCACCTTCCATTAGCTGGCTGATGAATAATTCAGACTTTTCCATCAGAAGGTAGGGATTTCAGACGGTGCTGTGTTACAGAGAGAAAGCAAGCAGAAGGAAACTGATTGCTAGCTTCAATCAAGGCCTTGCTAAGCCCACTTATAAAACCATATTGCTAGGCTCAATAAATACACATGCATCAGATTGTGCTCATCAACAAGCCTAAGTCTCAGAGACACTAGGGGCAAGACCTACTTTTCAGAAACAGGCCTCCAATGTAGATGCTGCTGTTGGCCCTTTCTCTATAGAGGGGTATATTTCATTTTCATTCCTTCTCTGTAGACTTTTTTTTAATTATTTTTCCACAGCCTTACAGCTCATATTACTCCTGGAAAACATATGCCCTAAAGCTTGTTCTTGCTCCCTACAGTAAACTCTCAACAAGCCGATACCCTCCTGAACTTCTTCGCGAGTTATGTTATAGTATAGGTTAGCACTCTTTAGGCCCATTCATTTCTATTTTGAGAAACAGAAGGTAGTTCTCTTCTGCACAGAATGCAAACTGAAAAGAGAAAGAGAAGGATGACCCTCCACGACATTATCTTCCTAATAAACAAACACATGTAGAAATTTTAGAGGTTAGGCTTTACTTTTTCTTGTCTTTTTTTCTCTTACACCTGGAATTTTGTTAGTTAGTTAGATTTCTTGTTTTCATTAAGACATTACTACTTTTGTTGTAGAAAGCTAGGAGTTCAAATGTAAGATTTCCAAAGAATACTAGTCCATATTGAACCTCTGTCTGCAAGTCATTCCAATATTTCACTATTGCTGATAACCTGAAGTATATTTCAAGACAAAATTCAAATATAATTGAGGCATTGCACCAGAAACTGCCAAAGTTCTCATAAACATCTCCTTCTATCAATTATTTTTATTAGTTTGGGGACATGTTTCACTCTGTGGGATAATGACAAACAGGAAAAAGGTATTCTGATTACCAGGTTTCCCTGCAGAATTATATTGTTTTCTCTTTGTAACTTTTCTTCAAGGAGAAGCTTTGTTATAAGTCATCAAGTGTTTAAAAAGACACTTTCTTTTTTCATATATCTATATTGCATACTGTTTGGCTGCATCTGATCTTCTTTAATCCTTGCTTACAATTTATTGTAAGTTCATTTCTGAAGAGAATCACCCAGAAGCTATATCTCCTGCAGGTTTTCTCAGTATTTGAACAGACTTTGTCAATGAACGCAAGTGGAATGAATTTATCTAGTCGCCTCAATTCAGTAGAGCCAGATCTGCCAAACAGAGACTGACAGGTGGACTGAGTATTTTCTTCTCCCCAAGTTCAAGTTCACTTTGACAGTAAAGCAGAGATAGAGACTGTATCACAAGATTCTTTAAATCACCTAATTGTGTTTGTTCATAAAGAAACTCTCCTAATGTTGGTAGCTAAGAAAAGAAGACTCTAGTTACTTGCCTCTGCATTCATTTTTAAGTAAAGATGTCTTCCTAGTGAAGAGTACAGGTAACATTTTAATCAAACTGTTTGCAACGTTTGGACACCCAGCTTATAATTTTTATGTTGCCTTGAACCTCCCTTTAACATCCTCAACAATTTTGGTTTATGGATTTCTGTAAATACATTGCAAACAGTCAAAGTGAGAACACAAAGTGTTGGGAAGAGGGAATGTCAGGTGAAGAATGAATCAGACAGAAAGTACTGCAGAGAACACTCTCATGCCAACAGTGGCAAACCCGACTTTTTGGTTCTTGTAGTCCTTCCCAGTTATTTCCAACACCCACAAAAACAAATGACCCTCATATGAGACATATTTAAATTGTTTACAACCTAAAAATGAACGTAAAGATAAAACAGCTCTTACTTTGCTTTGAATAGAGAGGCAAACAGAAGAAGAAAAGAATGCATGAAGGAAGCACAGACAAGATGGATTTGGAAAAGCCAGATGTTCCTGTCTTTTGACAAAATGCTGTACTTAAACCATCATTAACCACATATGTGCAGACTAGAGTAAGTGGAGTTACATGTGTGAGCTTTACACATACCTGCATATATATGTTTGTTTATGTAATTTCCTTCTTGTATAAATAAACAAACTAGTAAAATCATAGCTAAAGTGCTCCCAATTCCAGATATCCCTCTAATAGATCTCATAAGGTTTTACTCTGTACTCACTATCCAAACTAAGAGATGACGGTTCAGTGAAGAAAAAGATATGTTTACCTCAGGAAAGAGTGTCTTTATGACACCGATCTGCTCTGATGAGTCCACTAATGTGAAATTTCTGACCCAATAGGCAGTGATTGCACAGCACTGAGACTCCTCTCATTATTCATGAAATATGTGCTGTACAGTGTCAGCTCTCTCCCTGCAGACTTGCTGCCAAGCAATTACTCATTTCCATCACTCATCTTTTCTCTTCCACTTCCCCCCCCCCCCCCACCTTCTGTTTGTTTTTATTTTTGGTGGGTGTCTACATATTCTGCACACTTGAAGAAGCAAAAACGTAGTACTGGAATGAAAATGATGCTTGTCTTGTTTGATTTTAAATAGAAAACCACTTTCAAGTCCTTAAAAATTGATATTGTTTTAAACTTTACAACAAGCAATAGGAGAAACTAATATCTGCAGAAATAAATGGAAAGCAATCAAAAGTATTTCCACTGTTATACTTATTTGTTCAGAGAGAGAAGCTGTGAAAACTGTCTTCTGTGACCTGATTCATTCAACTCACTCTCCCCAGAGCATTGGTAACATGCAGAGTGGGAAGGGAGGAGGGTGGGAGAAAGAGAGAGGGAGAGAGAATATATATTTTTCTATGAATGCATCCACTTTCATCTCTAAATGGAGAACGCTATTTGAAATAAAGGATGACAATCTTGATTTTTTCCAATTTAAATCCATTTATGCATCATGGGTTCAAAAGTTTAGTATAGTTTATATGAGCATAAAAGGGATTCTGGTGAGGCAAAAAGACAATGTTAGAAAAGATACCCATGCACATAAAGTGTAGGTGACACATTCTTACCAAATTGTTTCTGGATGGTCTGTTTTATACCAACACAAAACATTAAAACATTAGTAACCTGTAAAAGAAGAGTTTGACAATGATGTAAAAGACCCATTACCCTGTTAATTTTCAATTTAAACAAGATGGGTAGCTTGCCAGTAAATGTGTACTAAACTCAGACAGAAAGTCCAATATTTTTATAGTAATGTTGATTTTATATGCTTTAATTTTGATGTTCAACCCAAAAGGAATATTCTCTGTTTTCAGAACATGCTCAGGAGCCTACACAGAAAGTCATAATATTGCAGATCCAGATGTGACAGATGAGGAAAGGAGTCAGAAAGCCCTCAGGAAGCCAAATTGACGTTATCCCCAGAAGTATATTGTTCAGGTTGAGAGGAGGAGACAGGGGATCTATATCTATTTCTCTGAAAAACTTCAGAGAAAGCCTCAACAGTGAGGCCTCTAGTTTTTCATATAGCTCAGAATTCAGATCTTTCTGAATATTTGTTATATTTCTTAAATATATATATATGAAATATATATATATGTTATATACAAACAAAATTTGTTATATACAAATACAAATATTTGTGGATCCACTGCTATTCATACATTATTTCCCTTCTATCCCATCAGCCCATGCCCTCTCCTTCAAGTCATCCTCTTATTCTAAGAAGTAGAAGGAGGAATATACATGCAACTTTCATTCTATTGCTCATTCTGGGAGTTAATCCCCAACAAATTTTCACCTGGGACTGACCTAATAGGCCACAGTACCAATCTTTCCATCCAGTAGGAATATCATCCAATTTTTCCATCAAGTAGGAATATCATCCTCTACTACTTCTGTATATTCAACATATTAGTGTTTGTGAGGGGAGAATGAGTGATGAAGCCATGAGAAGATGGCTTGCTGTCTGGTATAGTACAACCTTGTAGCAATTAGTGTATGCATATGCATGACAAGAGGTATCTCAGCTGACATATTGGGGCATACCAAAGTAAATTCATATGAGCCTTACTGAGCAGATTCAAAAGAGTGGGATATGCATAGAACAGAGATAAAAAATTAAAGCTATTGATTTATGACCTCGGTGCTATAGCAATGCTTTCTGTCATAGCACTTGAACGATCCAGGATGCAGGCCCAAATCATCCCACAGCCAAAGCACAGGCACATTCCCAGCAAAGACAGCATCTCTACCATCCAGTATGTGGAGAAGGTATGGAAAAATAGAAACATAATTCCATTTCATAAAATATATTAATATGCTTAGTGAAACTCTCATAGCAGTATTAGATAATTCTTACTAATTCCAGCAATTTATGTGCAATCTGGCTCTGTACTTTTCCTCCCAAATTGCTCAAGCTAATAAGTAATTAGTAGGAACTCACATACATGTTTATTATTGCTTAAACTATTTCCTTTTATCCTCAAGCCTGAAGACCTGCGAGAAAAGACCCTGAGAAAAGCTGTGCCCAGTACTGACAGGACCAGTTTTACAAGATGGATCACTCTATCCAAGCCATAGCAGCCATCAAATGCTATACAAATTATATGAATAACCAGAACCAGTGGGCCTGACCTTCTGTGTGACTGAGTCACATATATGTGCTCCAAGTGGGACTGAGTTTCTACCCAGAATACACCATAGTACTATGCATGCATATATCGCAATGATTGTAATATTTTAATAGGTATCTCCTATCAATACAGAAGAAGGAAAATGTAGAATGTTTTGATATTTCACCACAGACATTTTTTTTTCAGGCATATTAAGTGACCATTTCTTTACCTATCTTTTGTACCTTAAAATGGGAAGGAAACGGAAGAGAAGGGGATGGGAGGGAGTGTAGTTTTTTTGAGATAAACAATATTTGTTTGGCAGCCAAAACTTTAAAATTGTGAAATCTATTCTTATCTGAAACACCTAACATTTCTCGAAATGCAACTAATGTTAACCCTGTTACCAGCATCATTGATGCACTAGTCACACAAGACATTAAAGGAAAATACTAAGTTAGGTGCCTAGTGTTACAGAAGAAATTAGTCAGTCCTCTGGCACTTCAAGTTATGGATGACACGAGAACACCAGTAGATATACTATATACATAATGGACATGTTACCTCTTTTACAGCAGAGCAAAAAGTATCTTCCATTCATCTGAATCTCAGCAACCTTGCTACAACTTCTTTTTTGTTGTTATTTTTTGTTTTGGAGGATCTTGGATGTACTAAGACAATTAGATGAGCAATTTTCATTTATATCACGATGTTTCATTAGCCCATCAGATTTACAGCCAGCCTTATTTAACTGAAGGAGTTGCTGATACACTGTAAGACACTTTCATGAGACAGCTGAGTTACTTGCCATTTGGGGACTTCTAGTGAGTGGGTAGCTAACTCAGGTTAAATTAAATTTTTGGTGCTCAGATGCTGTGCTGGCCCATCTCCGTCCTTGAAATGTGCACTGAAAATGCCTTTCCCTCTCTCATTGCTGCTTTTATACAATTTTGAAATCTAAAATATCTTGAAGAGATTTGTAGAAAGGAAACAAAGGATGACATGTAATGACTTAGTAAACTCAGATATTCATCGATCATTTCAGATATATTGTTTTTCATACTTCATGATTGAAATGGATAATTTGCATGTTTTCAGCTCTTACCACATTCATTACAAGATCCCACAATCAGAAATCAGAGGTTGCTAACACAACTGCACAAAGACACAAAGGTCTTTGGGGTTCTTGTTGTATTTCTTACAATTTCCAAACTCACTAAGGCTGACAAAAGGATGGCTGTTTTGGCACACAGCAGGGGCACTGCTAATTTTAATGTTACTCTTTGCAGTAGCTTTCTTGGTTAGAATCCTACCATGATGTCTGCAGAAGTTAACATCAAGGAATTATAAAGTCCAAAGAGAGGAAGCACATATAATTATTAATACATCAAGTAAAATTTACAACATCCACATTTCTTCAGATACCTGTGTATGTTTCAAAGAGACTTGGGAATTTTTTTTGCAATGTTCTGGAATGAGGAGCAGAGCCGTGGGACCACAGGACTTCAGATCACACTGTGCTAAGCATGAGTTAAAGAACTTGGACCAACTCTGAGCACGTTAATCTGAAATCCCAATCTGAAAAATATGAAAGTCTTAAAGGATCTTTGAGAGATTTACAAGACCTGCACATGTAAGAGTACTTCATCCATCAAATTCTTCAAAGTAAATGATACTTTAACGTATCTTAAAATATGTACACTACTTAAGGACAAATTTATAAATCTGCTTTCATTTAAATAATATTATTTTAAAGTAAGCAAAGTTAACCTTCAATTGATTTAAATTACTCTTAAAAATATTGATATCTAATAACAGTATGTATAACTTCACAACTGTCCCTAAATTTAACCACCTTGGATGGTGGTTAAATGAAGTGAATACCAAATTCAGAACATAGTAATCTGCAGTTTTCTTGCTCCAGAAGTTAGAAGAACACAGTAATGCTTGCAAAGAGGACCACAGTATATGATTTTCCTCTAAAATAAAAATTGCTTTAACTCCATTAGGAATGTATAATAAATGAAGTATATATATATATATATATCTCCTCCTTCCAAAGATGAGATCATTCCCAGATCCCTAATACTTAAAGAACAGAACAATAATTACTTGATATTGGCAAAGACAGAACAATCCTTCGGATAATATTGTTTTAGCTTTGACACAAAAGACAAAGCAAACATCTCTAAAGCTTCAGCCTTACTTTTCTGGTCTACTTTTGGTCTACCGGAAGTCTACTTCTTCTGGTCTACCTTTGACCCTCAGGCTGGTTGCGGGTCCTCAAGACCTACACACAGCTCAGCTGCCATAGACACAGCCATGCTGACAGCCCTGTCCCTGGGGCTGGCATTTCTCTTTGGCTGACACACTCTCTGTTTTGAAAAAGCCACTGCAGTGGAATGAGGCCCTTTGTTGTTGACCTGCATGCCCCAGCTTCATGCCAAACCTCCCAGGAGAGTCCAGGGCAGCAACTGAGCAACAGACTACCCTTCAAGCAAAGCAAAGTTTTTCCACAAGCAGGTGTGGAAGCAGTTTCCAAGTTTGGAATTTTTTTCCAAGATTGCTTCTTCACAACCTACTTCCAGTGACCCTGCTTAAGCTGGGGTGTTGCACCACATGACCTCCAGAGATCTCTTCCAACCTTAACTATTCTCTGATTCTGTGAATCTGTGCTCAGGATCAATCTGCAAACTATCCAAGCTTGTATCTCCCACATAAACCATTGGCAAAACAGGTAAACTTGGCAAGTCTCTGACGCAGCTGCTGAACTGTAAGCAAGGAAGAGCAACACACAGTTCTCTGCAGACTGTGGCCACAAAGCCTAATATGAAACAGCTAATAAGATTTTTAAGTAATCATTACTCACTATAATCCCTAGTGATTTTTGCTAGCATCTGGTCCTCATTAACAGGATTAAATTTATCAGACAAGTCATTTTGCTTAATTAGGTGGCTAACTGGTGAGGCCATCCCACAGAAAATCATTGATATCATCAACATTAGCTTCAAAAATAACTTGTGCAGAAAGGGAAATCTCTCTTTTTCACTGTCTTTCTTAGCATTGTTAGGCAATCAGCTGCATATTTAATGGATAAATGATTCTGTTTCTGTAGTTATCAGATACAGCATAGAATAGGCTACAGCATCTTTTGACCAAAGGCAATTGTACATTTCTTTACCATGAAATAACTTAAGAAGGCTAATCTCTAATATCATATGCAGGGGACTTCTATTCACGTTATTCTTTCTTCATTTTCAAGGTAAATTGATCAAAATTTTGGACCAATCTCAGTTTAATGTACTGGAGTTCCTAAATGACAAAATTCTAATATTTTCCCTACCCTAGGAACTTTATTCCTAATTGTTTAAATAAATGTCTAAGGGTAGTTTTTGTTTGTTTGGTTGTTTTTTGTCTGTTTTTTTTTTGTTTGTTTGTTTTCGTTGCTTTTTTTTTCTTGCTTGTTTGTTTGGGTTTGGCTTGGTTTTGTTTGTTTGTTTCTACATATTTCCTAGGGACCTGAACATTCAATGAGATGTCTGTTCCTCCTAATGTAAACAGACAAAGGGCAGAATGCAGCACTCTGATCTAATTAACATAAGATCAAAGGAACAAAAAGGAAGACTAAACCAAGAAAAAAATAATATATGAATGATTTCTTGAGAAGTTTAAGTGGTGCTGAGTAAAACTGATATGGCTTTAACTTAGCAGCAGTCATCTATAATAGGGAGTTTATGGTCCAAGGTCTCCCTGTTCTTATACTCTGCTTGAACTGTCCTTATTTCTTCAAAGAGTAGGGAAAACCAGGTTTGGCTCCCTCAGCAGACTGCTTATGATGTTATCTCATTTCTGTACAGACTGACTTCGTTACTTGTTTCTTTGGGAAGTAGCCTGTTGAAATTCTTGGTCACTACCTCACTAAGACACCTGCTGTGAATGAGCTCATTTATATTTGTGGTGCCCTCTGCTTTATTTATTTATGTGTAGGTGCCTGGAATATCATTACTGCCTACTCACTTGTTTTTCTCAAATGCAAACCCAACGAATAAACCTGAAAAGATTTCAACACCTTGTAACACCTCCTCTTAAGAGTTTTGGGGATATCCTTGGCTGGGCCCTTTCTTGCAACAGTATCTCCAGGTGTGTGGTTGTCTTCTTCAAAAAAGTGACCCAAAGCCAACTACTATTCTACAAAAGCCAAATCCATTTCTGAGATTTTACATTTCCCAGAGGAGAGTTGTGTTTTCAAGGTATTATGTATTTTGAAATTCAGTCAGCTTTACAGACAGATTATGTGTCAATGTCAGGACAAAAAACTCATACTTTATTTGTCAGATTTCTGTGAGCAACTTAAATCCAGTCACCGAGATTCAATGCAGAGGGACAAATTGTTGAGGTTTTCTGCAGTGCACGAGCAGCCAAGCAGTGTGGTCCTCATCTGGACAAGTGTACTACCTGCAAGGGAACTCTTTGAAAACAACATTTTTACCCATTCCAGAATCCTGATAAAATATATATAAAATATATGATAAAATAATTGTATACCACCAACTATTGCAAGACATATTTCAATGAAGTTCACAGTACTTAAATACTATTCTGGAGGGTTTTTTCTCACAAAAGGTGCATTTGAGGGAGTGTTTTTTTTTTGTTTTTTTTTTGTTCTTTTTTTTTTCCTCCCAGAAGATAACACTGCATTATGCCATTCTCTTTCCTATTTATTATTTCCTAAGGGGCCACAAGCAGTACCATAGGAAATGAATTAAGCAGATTGTAAGGCATGAGACAGAGAAAAACAAGAAATGTCTACATGGAATAGTCATTATTAAACATCCTCAAGTTTCTGTTAAGGCACTTAGTGTAAACATTTTTCAGCATGAAGATTTAACCTCTACTCGGGAAGGTCTCTAGTGCTCATTATAACTCTACCCGTAAAGAATGTGGGTGGCTGAACTTGAAACTGATAATGTTCAATGGTGAAAAAAATATATATATATTTCTGAATATTCTACGATTTTTTAAGGCATTGTCTTTGTGGTAGATTAGAAAGATGTAAGCCTTGGAATTTATATATCCCATCAGAGTCTAATTCACCCCGTGCTGACTTTGCAAGAGATCCATCCAAAGTTCTCGAGAACCTAATTCTCAAAGTCAAATTATCAGAAAGCTGAATCACTGACAGCTAGAGAACAAAACCCTGTGAGGAACTCAGCCTTCATCTGTGGTCTATATTTAAACTTCATATAGAACTAGTCTCACTGAAAGCTGTAGGAATAATATGCACCCACTTTTAAAAGACCCTTCTTTTCCACTTCTCTCTTGTACCTGCAGTAACACTGGGGAAGCTGTATGATGGACCACATCAGACAGACGATCTGGCTGACAATAAAGCATTTTTTTTACCTAAAGTTAATTTTAATCTGAAGTAGTTCCTTCATCTAATTCCCTGTGTCTCTGCACTCAAGACAGGAATGAGCATCTGGAGAAGGTGAGCAGAATGGAATCACCTCTTTTGTTCACAGCGGTGAGCTATACAAGACTAAACTGTTAACACAACTGCGGGGCTATGTCCTACCCTCTAAGGTGGAAAACATATTTTTGTTTTTAAGAGACAAAGGAACAGAGCATATACCTTTATCACTTTGAATACCCTAAAATATTACAGTCATAAACATATTACTATTAAAAGTCACATCTAACTTCATTGCTGAAAAAAGGAATGCATATACTATTTGAATTTACCAGAATCCACAAATAATCCACTTTCCAGTTCCTCACTTTAAATTAATAAACATATGAAATTAACAAAAACTTGTGGCTTATTTTTCTTTTGGTGGTTTATTTTCATGTTATGCAAAAGCAAAATATGTTTCATTAATGCATCCTTCTTTTCATTAATTGTATAGTTCAGGGGTTTCATTGTTTATATATCAGGTCTCCTTTTGCAATAATACATTTAAACAGTCTGTTACTGCAAGGGAGACATATCTAGAAAAAAGGCTTCCAGAACAAATATCTTTCCCTGTTTTATAGTGAACCCTAAAGTCAATGTAAGTGAATTCAACTTTTTTTTGCAGAACAGATGTTTTTTTGTTTTGCTGTCTCAGCATTTTTATCTACATGGTTCATACCTGCTAAACTAAATTTGTATTAGGCTACGAGCAGCCAGGTATACTTAGATGAAGTGAGGTACATTCAGTCAAATGCAAATTACACCATTTAGTGCAATTTGCAAGATAGTAAAGTAAAATGAAACTTTTTCCCTTTTGCTGTTTTTCTACTCTAAATTTTACTCAATCAAATGGAGTGAAAAATAATTCATAACCAGGAGTACTATGGATTTACAGTCTTGTGTGCCTTAGTCTCATCCTAATGCCACTCTATGAAATAAAGTTGAATTTGTAAAAAAGTAAAGACAACTGTATAAACAATGCTGAGCTGCCATGGCTCATATAATTACTGACAGTAGCGGTTTGGCCCCTTCAGTTTTTGCAGGTATATCAGGTAACAGAGTCCCCAAAGGAGATTTCAGACTTTCAGGGCTATACCCCTGTTGTACGTGAGGTTTCTACAACAACAACTACATAATAATAATAATAATAATAATAATAATAATAATAAATCATATTTCTGGTGACTAACCGATAATGCAAACTATGTCATAAATATGTCATATAAATTACTCCTTAACAATAAATCATTGTAATTATAAGTGATTTCACCTTACAGAATTCATTTCTAAAATTTTCTGTTATTTTCCTGAGCATTTTTCAGTGGTCTAGAGTCAAAGTATCTAGCAGGCATTTAACAATTAATTACTGTAAGCATGGTCTTGAACCCTTGCCAGCCTGCCTTATCTCTTTGCTGAAACAGTAGAAAATTTTGGTACTTAGTGGCATTTGATCAATTTAATATGGGGCCTAATAAAATGCAAAACTAGAAGCCGGGAGCAGGGGAGTAAGTGGCTTTATTATTATCATTATCAAAAAGTATGAAGAAAAATACTTTAATGTAGTGAAATTTACTCTCTGGTTGACTGTTTTGTTGTTGCTATTGTTTGGTTGTTATTTTGCTAAACAGCTGTCTTGTTCAAATTCCATCCCCCCTCACAACTTCTCCCTGCAATTCTTAACCTTCTGCTATTAATCCTATTCTACATTTGTGGTACTCTATTAATTTGAAAACTTCTTTAAAAAGCAAGATGCCATGTCAAGAAGTTTTGCTACAGAAATAAAACTCTATAGCAATTGTAAAACAAAAACATAAGTAGGAAAATAAGTATTCTGACATTCTGCAACCACTAGTTTTGGTGTTTCAAATTTAATAATAACCTACTAAAATTGATAAAAACCTAGAGTGGAAATATATCTCTAAAGACAAAGGATGCAAAATGATGACAAGAAGTTTAACCAAGAAGCTTTTCGTAAAAAGTAAAGATCATCTTTGTTCTAATGGTAAAGTGAGAGAGATTTTGCTTCAGGAACAACCAAGGTTAGATAAGGCACTGTCAAGTAAGCTGACATGGAAACATTTCATGTAGCAACTTTCAAACTTTATGTTTTTTTAAACTGGTATCTACATTTTTACATTTGCTCAGAAAATCTGCCAGAAACCTGCTGTCATCTTTGTTTACTTCCAGTACATGTATCCTGTGCTTTTGAAGGACAAGTTACAGGATAACCTGTACCTCATCAGGAGAGGTACAAGTTGGAAATTAGGAGAAATTTATTCTCAGGAAGAGTAGCTAGGCATTGGGAGAGGTTGTCTAGGGTGGTGGTGGTGTCATCGTCCCTTGCAGTAAGGAAAGGTTGCATGTGGGACTTTAGGACATGGTTTCATGGGCAATATCGGGGGGGCGGGTGGGAGGGAGGAGGTGCGGTTTAACCAGGTGATCTCGGAGGTCTTTTCCAACCTTAATGTTTCTATGGTTCAATAAACTACAGACAGAGACAGTCCAATTGGAATTCACATAGACAAGATGATACTGCCTCTGTATCTTTGAAGGTCAGCACAGATCACAAGAGCCCATTTTTGTGAAAAGGTACCAGAGTACAATGTCCCTTGAAAATGCCACAGCAAATGTAGAGGAAAAGCTTACTGATTTTTTTTTTTTTTACAATTCTGAGAAGTTTAGAGCGTATGAGCCTAATGAAACAAACTAACAGGGGGCATTCTGCCAGAATGATATTGTTAAGTTCTCTTGCAGTGTGTCAATGTGTCTTGCAATGCAATGATCCTAAGATACTAAGGAGAAAAGAGAAAATATGATGAGCAGTTGCAAAGCTTATTTCCACAGAATATTTAGAAACAAGATTCTGGTGGACTAAATGAGGACCAGGTTGAGTTTTCTGCTCTTGTTGAACTGTTTTTTTTGTTTGTCTGTTTGTTTTTTTGCCATATGATGGTGTCGGCACAACTCCAGATTAATGGCAGTTAAAGCAGTAGAAGCAGTTTTGAATGGAAATCTCACTATTAAAACATGAACTGAGATTACTGAGTGTACTGTACATAGGAGAAAGAGAAATCAAGCAGCTACATCAACAGCAAAATAATTCTAGAAGTGTATGATTATAAAAATTAACACAAAATTATACAAGAATATTTGGGAATATAACGTCTTTGATCTTTTATTTCTCTTGTTTGTTTGTTTTTGATTAATACTATTTTGCAGTATATGGAGCTATAATTGTGGAAAAGGGCAAGGGAAAGAAAAAGAAAAAAGATAGTAGGTCAGCTGGAAGTTCAGTTCAGTTCCCTCCTCAGGAAGCTGTAGAGACAATGAGGTCACCTTGGCCTCCTTTTCTCCAAAGCAAATAAGCCCAGTGTCCTCAGCTTCTCTCATGGGATGTGCCTTCTAGCCCTCTTACCCGCTTGTTGCCCTCCTCTGTACATTGTCAAGTATCTCAATATCTTTTTTACTTAATGGAGCCAGAACTGCACACAATAATAAAGGTGAGGTTGTACCAACTCTGAATATAGTGGGAGAATCACCTCTTTTGACCAGCTGGCTATACTGTGTTTAATGCACCTTAAAATGAGCTTTGTCCTCTTGGCTGCCAGGGCACAGTAGGCTTGTGTTGAGCCTGCTGTTGACCAAGACCCCCAGATAACTTTTGGCAGGGCTGCTCTCCAGCCACTCATCTTCCAATCCTACCTGTGTCTGGCATTACTCTATCACATTACTTCTATTTTCTTAAATTCTAAAATAGGATTATTTATTTTTTTTTTATTCTCCTTTCTTTAACCTAGTAAAACAATATTGTTTTTTTAAAGGAAAATACTATCAATATTTAATATTGACAAGCCTTAACATAAAAGCATGATTCCGAGGTGAAGTTAATAAGAAATGATTTTTTTCAGAAAGATCTGAGGATGTACATTATGCCAGTCCACTAGAAGCAATAGAATTCTGGCTTCAGATTAGCTTTATTAAGCTCTATAAAATTTATCTTTTTAGAGTTAATTCCCTGTGAGAAACACTGACTTAGTTGGAAAAATCTTTAGGATAGGTGATAACCTTTGTTACACATTCATGTAGCAGTCACCATTATTGAACTTATTGAAATAAGTGAAAAATAAGTATATAAACAGACTGAGGCTTTTGACTTCCTACCAAAAATAAATAAAATAAAAATAAAATAAAATAAAATAAAATAAATAAAATAAAATAAAATAAATTCAGACTGATGTGCTTCCCAGTTCATCTCCTTCACTATCCCTAATTTTAAAGCACTTAATAGACTGTGTTCATTAGTATGCATTAATCACTCAAAACTTAACATTTAGTTTAAAACATTATATTCACATTTTCATGTTGTAATAAACAGCTCAGTCCTACTAGGAGTAAAAATGCTATTCTTATGTTTCTAGAGAATTTGAGGAGGGAGGAGGTGAGTGAGCACACTTGCTCACACTTGTCTGCTAACAAAGTATAGATATAGCACTACTAGGAACTCCTGAGATAAAACAATTGGTATTTTCATTTACAAATATTCACGTGACATTCTAGATTATATTTGCCTTATTTACTTCTTTGGCAGTAATGCATCAAATATCCTATAACATACTCCTCTCAGCACTTACCAATGAACTATGAAATAGTATTAAATAGAATTAATTAGAAGTTTTAATGAATCATGTCTGTCCTCATTTATTCTACAGTGTAATTTTCAGGGAGTGATTAATTATGAGCTACAGATGAGTGAATGGTTAATGTAGTTTGCTAACCTTACTAAAGAGCTACAGTACACAGTGCAAGTTAGCTCTCCTCTGTTAATAGCACATACTTATGTGCTTGCCATCCCTTCAAGTGAACAAGAAGATTTTTATGACTTTGCCATTAAGATGCAGAATCAGCTAGTTGTTGACCTTCCCCCCATATTATTTTCAGCCTCTGATAGACCAATATCTTTTTCTTCTCCTTCTTTCCCCTTCAACCCTTATTTTCAAAGCAGCTGGTAGCCATATGCCAAAAATCTTCCCTCCCACCCAAATGAATTTATATGCTTAATTCCAAGTATATCATTTAGCCCAAGTACTATTTTATCTATTGGTATCCAAAATTGCTAGGTTCTGCTATGTTCTCAGCATGCAACATTATCATGACTATAATTTCAATGTACTTTTCCTCATAACTGCCATCCTACATATGAGCTAGTTTCCTGAATAAGGCCAACTGATGATCGTTAGTCACTTTTGACACAGCTACTGATGCATTTTAAAAGTAACCCACAGCTCTCCTAAAGACTGAATAACAAAATCACAGAGGTTTTGTGTTGAGAAGGGCATGCTGATCAACGCAAAGAATTTGCCCAAGGATATAAGCAACCCTTTAAAATCTGGAAAAGTTCCAAGCTATTCCTTTCCCAAGGTTGTTACTTCCCCTCTTGTTTTCCCTGCTCCTTCAGATAACATTGGTTTCAGATTTTACCTGTAGTTTTTCACCTTTGGATTTGAAGTTCTTGTCCAACTTGGTCAAGAAATGAAAGTGAACCAATAAAAAGGTATTTAGGATGGCAGCTGCTATCAAAGGACTTCTAAGTGAAGCAATAATTCCAGATAACTCCATGCAGACACAGATGTCTTAGGTTTATGGTACATGCTGTTTCCAGGTCAGACCATACTTTTTACATCCTGGCATCTAAAGCTAAATTTGTAGTTACATTTTCCTAAGTAACTAGATAATATTATTAGTAGTATGATAATAACAATATAAAAGCAATATAATACTACTAATAATATGTCTATTATTAGCCCTATAAAATAAACTGCTGTTCAGCAAACAAGGTGGTTATTAGAAAATTTACTGTTTTTCTGTTAGCCTGAAGGATATACAGAAGTCACATCCCACATAAAAATAAAATCTGTTTACTTCTCTGCAGTAAATTGAATTCCACTTTAAAGTCAGATTGCCATAAAGATGTTGCCATCGGAACCCTGATTTTCCCCCAAGGTACTTCATATAGTCAGCATAACCTGGTAATATTTCTAACTTTCTTCACTTAGAAATTTGTGGTGAACCTCCCACATATTTTCTCCCAATTATTATGAAGAAAATAGGCATGCTTTGTTAAAACCAATGTCCCAACATCTAGGTCTTAGAAGGTGTTATCACCTCTAGCAAGCATGACATGAAAAGTGTCTCTTGTAACAAAGAGAAATAAAGCCAGAAAGTTTTAAAAATATTTTTTAAAATTAAAAAAAAAAAAAAAGTAAGCATTATCAGCAGGCATAAAGTACAACACTTATGTACTTGCCAGCTTTTACATGTATACAGAGTAAACGATACCACACATCCTATACACTGCAGTAAAGAGTTTCCTTTTCTAACAGCCACATGATCTACCTTCTTACACAGCTATCCTAGCCTCTGTGCTTAGCCCATGTACCCACAACCAGCTGATCGCTGACACAACCCCAGCCTCCCACTGGACATCCTTCTTCCTCTGCTCCTGTTTAAGCATTATTGCCTGGCATCCCATATCATTTCTAGGTTTCTCCTCAGACTTCCTTTAGTTCTTCTCTCACAGATACAAAATCCTGTCATCTGTTTATTCTATACCTCCCACTTCACACCCACCTATAGAAATCATCCAATGCTTTGCACTCTAACCCAGATGTACCACTGGTGCATCCAGCCCAGCACTGCTGCATATGCAACAGTGCTGTTGACAACTGGTGTAAAGCAAGTCTTTCACAATGCTAACAACAATGCCAAAATATTATGATATACACAACACTAAAAGTAACAAACTGTTTGGGTGAGATTTTCAGAAGTTGGAAGGGACTGCAATCAAAGACAGAACTATGTAATTCTACAATTTTCAGATGATCCAATCCCACCCATGCAACAGAATATACTCCCGGGTCATGTAATGAAGGATGGACACTTCAATGCAAAGTAACACCAGGATCCTCAACTCTTCCCTCGGTGATTTTAACTATACGACCTACTGCAGCCCAACCTCCTCGTAGACAGAGTGACCCCCCTCACCTCCTAATATGGCAATGATGGCTTTAAAACCTAATGCCTAGACCTTTCTTTATGGGGATCAGCCATCAACTACCTCATCTACTAAGATGCTTTGGGTTTTGCACCTACTAAAATCCAGAGTTTCATTCCAGCAGCAAAGATATGCCTACTGTCCATCTGCTTTGTCCATATACCTACAAAAGTGGTTGGGAATAGCCTAACAAAAGATTTCCCTGCATTCCCTCAAAGATTATCTAAACTGGTTTGCAATCAGACCCAGAACAACTCATGCTCATTTGAACAAACATCAGGAATGGCTTGGTGACATAGACCATTTTGGAATTAGGTTCTAAGATGCAAATATACAGACATTTATACCCCACAGCCACTCAAATAACATTCACAGCTGTCTGATCTGATATTAAGGAGCAAAGTGCCTATAACAAGGTGTCACCTGTATTGACAATCAGTCTGTCAAGGCTGACCAAAAATATTCCACCCTTGCAGTTGTTTTTCTGTGATTAAAATAATAATAACTAACAACAACAACAACAACAACAACAATAATAATAATAATAATAATAATAATAATAATAATAATAATAATAAATAAAAGTACTCCTTTCACTTCAAAAATCAAAAAAAAAAATTAAACACTCCCTATTCAAAATGCTATGGGGCTTACAGCCCCAACATACCTACAAATATTATGTTCTGTGTATATTATTTAAAAAACAAACAAAGAAGCAACATTTAGTCTTCAGCAAGGATATCTTTGGTATGGCAGTAAAATATGGAAAGCGTGAAAGATGTAAGAAGACCAGGGAAATACATTGCTCCAGCACTCCCAGCCGTTTACTTGGCTTGTGTTCTAAGTGTACAGTTTTCTATAAATAATGCTCTCCAAGTCACACAGGCACTTTGTCTCAGAATAAAGAAGAGAATGTTTCTCTTCTTGGCATGCTCTCTTGTAAAAAGAGTATTCTGCCTCTAGGATTCAGAATATTGCACATTTGGATGCACAAATTGTCACTTTAACTGTGCATAACTGGCATTTTATGTATCTAATTGCCTCTTTGAGCACCTGATTTCAAGAAACGTAAATTATCCTTAGATGTCCATATTTGAAAATTGGGCTCTCAATCAGCTTTTCATTCATTATTTGACTTTCACTTTTTTTTCTTTTTCTCACAAAGGAGAGATGAATGGATACAGGTACAGTATATACTGCCTCCAGATGGTGATAATTCTAGGCCTGATATTACAGCATCAGCAAATCAGCCTTGTTTTATTGCTGTGCTGTGACATCATTCCCACAAGTACTACTTTTGAAGGACCGGTAATTCCTGAAATGATATAATTCAGCAGTGGGGCACCTGACCATTCATAGAAAGGATGGCAATTAAAAATATTCAGCCTACCCCTGAGTCTCCTAAATCCCCAGTGTTTGGAAGCTCTCGCCAGAGCTGTGTGTGAAGTTTATGAAAGGCAGTCACTTACATGTAACTGAGGGAATTTTCAATGCTAACTTACCTTGTGTATATAGTTAGATTTTTTCTTATTATTATTATTTTTAGTGTGCAGAGACCTTCCAATATTGAAACCGCACAGAATCACAGAATTGTAGGGGTTGCAAGGGACTTCAAGAGATCCTTGGGTCCAACCCCCCTGCCAAAGCAGGTTCCCTGGAGCAGGTTGCCCAGGTAGGCGTCCAGATGGGCCTTGAATATCTCCAGAGAAGGAGACTCCACAACTTCCCTGGGCAGCCTGTTCCAGTGCTCCGTCACCCTCACCGTGAAGTTCTTTCGCAAGTTGGTGCGGAACTTTCTGTGATCTGTTTTGTGGCCATTGCCTCTTGTCCCGTCCCCACAAACCACTGAAAAGAGGTTGGCCAAATCCCTCTGTCTCCCACACCTCAGGTATTTATACACATTGATAAGATACCCTCTCAGTCTTCTTTTCTCCAGGCTGAACAGACCCAGGTCTTTCAGCCTCTCCTCATAGGGAAGATGCTCCAGGCCCCATATCGTCTTGAAAGGAAAGGGAAAGGGAAAGGGAAAGGGAAAGGGAAAGGGAAAGGGAAAGGGAAAGGGAAAGGGAAAGGGAAAGGGAAAGGGAAAGGGAAAGGGAAAGGGAAAGGGAAAGGGAAAGAGAAAGAGAAAGAGAAAGAGAAAGAGAAAGAGAAAGAGAAAGAGAAAGAGAAAGAGAAAGAGAAAGAGAAAGAGAAAGAGAAAGAGAAAGAGAAAGAGAAAGAGAAAGAGAAAGAGAAAGGGAAAGGGAAAAGGGAAAAGGGAAATATTGGAAAAAATATTGGAAAAAATATTGGAAAAGGAAAAAAAAGGATGAAAAGGATGAAAAGGAAGCAAAGGAGGAAAAGGGAAAAGAAGTAAAATTAAAAATAAAAATAAAAATATATAAAAATAAAAAATCTCTGCTGTCTCATATACATTATTATTACATCTCATATACATTGTGTTAGTAATTCATCTATTACCTTTTTTATAGTACCCACTGAAGACTGTCTGATGCACTTTATATTATTTTGGTTGCATAATTCCTCAAGTTTGTAGCCTACTTCCACTGAGTTTATTAAATGAGTCATGAGGCTGCTCTATACTATATACACTGATAAAATACATGACAGAAAGTTTCATATAGGAAATTTCAGATATTAAACGCTTTCTGAAAGTATATTTCCAAGTTCAAATATTAATCTTTGCAATCACTTAAATTAAAATGTTCTGCAAATTGTCAGACTCTAAATCACATATTGTTAGGGCACCCTTTAAAAGCTAAAATAAAGAAAATTTTGAAGCATTCTTAGCCCCAAGATGGGCTTAATTAAATTTTCCCATTTTCTTCTGCAAAATACGAACAGCAACAATAGTTCAGACCCTCACATATTACTCTAATCTGAATAGCCTTAACACAACTCCCTGTCTGAAAAACTACAGACATATAATAAAGAAAACTATGTTCATGATGGCAGAAGGTGATCTAGCAAAAGAATAAGCATTATCCAGAAATTAATAAAACAAAGGTCTATGATAGAATAAAAAAAAAAAAAAATCCATATTATAACGAGGTTTGTATCAAGATTTCCTAGCACAAGGTTTCTTAGACACTTTCAGCCTTAGCGCCGCACTTCCTTTTTACTACCTTGTTGTCTAGAGTAACATGTAAAAATTCTAACCAATACATCTCCAGGAGAATAACAGTTAAGGCTCCTCAAGGAGCTCTATGACTAACAGTTTGTAAAGACTGTATTTTCCTTGTATAAGAAAGGACATTTGCTGTAGTTGTTCTCAACTGAAGAGAACAGCTATCTGTATCAAAAGCTTGATCGCTTTAAGTGTGGTGGCTGTTCAGACACAGAATCTCTTACCTCTGCAAAGAGACTTATGAATCACTAGCATGAAGGATTCAAACATTTCCTACTGGGAGCATGTCCCAGCAGAAGAAAAGAACTGTGCATATTTCCCCTCTTCTTATCAATCTTTTCAGGGGATGATCACTACTTCCAAATCATGCCAATATGCAGTTTCAGTGAGTATTTCATAGATAACTATCTGCTAAAAGGCTTCTTCTCAAATGTTACACCTCTGGAACATTCTGTAGACTGATTCAGGTCTAGGACCTTTTTTTCCTTGCTTGGAAAAACAATTTTCTATTCTAGAATTTTCAATATTCAAATCTTTTTCATGATCAAAGACTCAAAATACACACAAGTCCCTGTACTGGATGGGTCTGGAATAGAGTTAATTTATTCATAGCAGCCCATGTTGATAATACATCAATTTTTAAAGTGTTGCTGAAGTGTTTGCACACCATCAAGGTCTTTTCATTTTCTGGCTCTTCCCCTCAGCAAGTAGACTTGGGGTTCACAAGAAACTGGGAGGGGACACGGGCTGAACAGCTGACTCCAACTGGCCGTGGGGGCATTCATCATTATAGTGTTTGTCTTCCTACGTACCCATTACACATGCTGATGCCCTTCTTTCCAGGAAGCAGCTAGCTATCTGCCTGCCCGTGGAAAAGAGCAAATGAATTCTCTCTTTTCTTTTTTTTTTTTTTTAATTATTATGCTTTTTTCGCACACGTAGTTTTGCTTTACATATTAAACTGTCTTTAAGTTAACCCATAAGTTTTTCTTGGTTTTGCTCATCTGATTCTCTCCCCCATCCCACTATGGAATGAGCAAACAACTGGGTGGGGGCTTACCTGCCAGCTGGAATCAGCCCACTATAGTTCCAGCTGAATATTTTTTAAAATAAATCATACAATACGTGTGACACTTCTGTGAATGTATGTTTGAGGTGATTCTCATTTCATTTTATTACCTGCTAGACATGACATGTTCTAATGCCCAGGCACTCAATAATAATTTTAAAAAAAAACCAAATTTGTCATACAAACAAAAATAAAAGAAGGTCTGATAAATTTAGGGTTTTTTGTTGTTGTTGTTTTTGTTTGTTTGTTTGTTTGTTTGTTCATCATAGAAGGTTTCCCTGTTATTTGAGAGTTTTAAGGAGGCCTATACATTATTCTATTTACCAACTGACAGTGGCAGTAAGGTCACAAATTTGCAGGACTGTCAAAATACAACTGTTTATCAACTCTGCAAATAATAGGTGTGGATCTGGCCCTCTGTAGAGGAGGTTTCCTTACTATGCTTGATTCAGAAATGACTATTATGATACATGTGGCTTGGCAGGACTCTTTCAATATTCACCTGGTCCTCAAGGTAGGAGACAACCCTCCATCTCTGCTGTTTGCCTACAGCAATATCTAGATTTTCACTAGCTCTCAGAAGTTCTCTTGCTGCCTCAGAGTTTGAGGTCCCAGAACAGGACGAGTCCAGAGCAAGTCAGATCAATGCAGCCAAGACCCCACCAGACTGTAGGGGCACAAAGTAGCTGCTTGGGTTCTTCATGTCTACTGCTGCGCTACATTAGGTTCCAGCACAAAATGAATCCCAGAACTACTCTTAACTAAAAAACTGTAGAAGGTTACAGAATTCACCTATTTTTGCAAAACAGGAGGGAGAAAGAAAACTATTAGTTCTTCCATATAAAGCATATAAAGTGGCCAAGAAGTTTCCAGAGGATTGAGACATTTTTCATCTGAACATACAAAACAGAAAACCACTCTACTTGGATCTTCTGTAGATTTACATAAGACTTGATAATAAGTTTAAACAAAATCAGTGGAAAGGTAAGAGTTTAAGTCCTTCCCTCAATTACAGTATCAAGTGTATCTTATAGGTACTAATAGTCAACTGCAAATATATTATACCTCTTGCAAGACATTCAACAGTTTTAACTCTAGAAAAGTAGGTATGCACCTTACTAAAATGATTATGTTGATATATATATAGCGTGTGTTCAGCAGTGTTTTATTTCAGCCATGCAAAAAGCATAGCAAGAATCACAGAGCCATACAATCATAAAATCATAGAATCATAGAACATCCCGAGTTGGAAGGGACCCATAAGGATCATCTAGTCCAACTCTTGGCACCACACAGGTCTGCCCAAAGTTTAGACCATGTGACTAAGTGCACAGTCCAATCGCTTTTAAATTCAGACAGGCTTGGTGCAGTGACTACGTCCCTGGGGAACCTGTTCCAGCGTGCGACCACCCTCTCGGTGAAGAACCTCTTGAAGAAGGTTGGAAGATATCTATCTCTTGATAGAAGGGTTGGAAGGGACTATTAAGGATCGTCTAGTTCCAGCCCCATTACCATGGGCAGGGACACCTTCCACTAGATCAGGCTGCTCAAAGCTCCATCCAATTTGGCCTTGAACACTTCCAGGGATGGGACATCAACAACTTCTCTGGGAAACCTGTTCCAGTGTCTCACCCTCCTCACAGTAAAGGATTTCTTCCTTGTATCTAATCTAAATCTATCCTCTTTTAGTTTAAAGCATGACCCATTGTCTTATCACTCCACTCCCTGATAAAGACTTCCTTTCCAGCTTTCTTGTAAGCCCCCCTGGAAGGCCTCTATAACATCTCTCCAGAGCCTTCTCCAGGCTTAACATCCCTAGTTCTCCCAGCCCTCTTCACTGGAGATGTACTCCAGCCTCCTCATGCCTCTACTCTGGACTGGCTCTAATAGGCCCATGTCCTTCTTATGTCAAGGCTTACATTCCTACACTCAGAACAGCAGACAGCAAAATCCATTTTTCCTTGAACAAAATGAATAATATTTATTTAATTAATTAATAATGTCTTAGGTATTCAGAGATGTGAAGGCAGACAGGATAAACCAAGCATTGATATATTTTTTCCCAGGTTGAATGATATGAACAGGGTCTACATTAAATAGGAGCCATCAAAACCAGATTTACATGAAGCCAAAAGATGTGTTTAAAAATAATTTGTGTTTGTGTGTGTGGTATGCATGTATTATTCTTAAAAGCAAAGGCATTCTATCATGCAATTTATCCCAGATGCTTCCAACTTTGCCTTTTTATCCTATTAATATCAATATAACATAGTCAGTGACAGTTCTTTTCATTGATTCGTAATTCATATACATACTAAGGGGTATCTGATCAAATGAGTTATGCGTATTGCACTCTGTATTTGCTAAAATAGTCATTCTGAACAGTCACAAGAATAAAAAAGTGTTTATTTTCTCAGCATTAAAAGGATTAGAAAACATGGCTTCTTGAGAAATGAGGTTCTCAAAATGCCCACATGGTGACCACAAAAGATCCATTTGAACTGAATTTTATGTCTGTTTGTCACCATTTGTTGCCTGGTCATGATAATGTTTACTGTCCTCCCTCTGGCAATATATAATATATCACAGACGTTAACTTGGCATAAGTCTCTGTAAACACAGGTCTGAACTTTAGGAGAGTCTGTCTGAAAATACATTTCAATAATTAAATAAACCCAACACAGAATAACCTCATGGTATGAACAGGATGCATCAATCAAAAAAAAAAAAAAAAAAAATCAGATGGAAGGATTTCATTACAGTAAAAGAAATATCTGTGGCATGAAGCTCAATTTGTGAAGAGTTCAAACCGCAGGACTCCTGTTAAAGAAAGGCTGCTGCTGAGACACATCAAAAGATCGTCTTTATTGAAGAACAATTCTATGGCCTAGTTTCCTGGTCAGCAACAAGCTTTTGTAGAAACTTCAGGAGCTGCTAAAAAGCTCTGTAAAGTTAGCATATGTACTTTTATCTTTACTTTAGTAGGAAGGAGGAAAGACTTGAAAAAATTTTCTGCCATTTTACCTTACATTTAATTCTACAAGTTATATAAACCTAGGAGCACATGAAGAAATAAAAGTAACATAAACTAGATGTTCAGAAATATACTTTGTTAGGTAGAAGATGTTTAAGACCTAGTTAGGATGTATGAAAACACTTTTTCTCTCTGTTAATGATACATAGAACAGTAAACTACAAGGAAGACATGATTTGACTCAAAAGTTAATTCACAAGGTAGGCTTAAATGATACAAGAACGGTATATGAGATTCTTTGAATGACATCTATATCAGAGTGAAGGATCAGAGACAAAGCCAATGTCTAAATATATGGGCAGAAGCAATACACAGGAGTCATTTAATGTTAAAACAGCTCAGGCTAGTAAATAAAGATAATATGGATTTTCAACTCATTTATTTTTCACTTGGCATACAGACTGCTACAAAGCATAAAAGTTACTAAGAAAGTATGAATGTAAAGTTTTGTTTCTGACATAACATTTTGTCCAAATTGCAGCTTATCATTTGCATTTGCATCTCCAAATCCAGTTTTGGTAGAGCTACTAAGCACCTGACAAATTTGGGTAACAGGACAAGAAATACTGCTACGACTAGACTTGAGTATAATATTTTTGATTCTAGAAAAAAAAAAAAAAAGGGGGGGGGGGGGTAAAAAGTCGATTATATGTAATCTTAATGTGGATTTTTAAAGTGAACAATTTGATTACTAGGGAGGTTTTAATTGTCTTTCCAAAATGAGGGCCAACATTGACTCAACAGCTCATAAATTGCACCCTTTCAGTCTTATGTTCCTTCTGAATAAATATTTGATATGTGTTTGGCTTCTTTAGGGGAAGGGATAGCCAGGGGAAGAGGGGGCCTCTGCATGCTCTCTTCTGCAGCAAATGAGAAAGTTTTGAAGTTGAGCAGCTTTGTTCTAAACAGTCTGGGGCTGATCATAGCTTGTGTCTAGACAAAACTAGATTCTCTCAGGAAGCCTCAGAAAAGTACTGAAAGAGAAAGATCACCCAAAAATGCCACCTGTGGACCTGCAGCAACTTTTAGTAAAAGTAAAGTGTCTCATAACAACGAAAAGGGAAGGAATCAGGTTTCTCTTCTCTGTTTTACTCATTCTTCTGCAGAGCAGCAGTTAACGTCTCAGCATAGCTATTTGATAACAGGTCTGCCTGTCTCTACAGTCCTCTTATCTGCCTCTCCTTTGCTTCAACGTGTGAACAACTCAGCATTCCACACAGTCAGTTCCTGATGATGAATTGTCCCGTGTGTCTCTTCCTGTTGCTATTCAAATTATTTTAAAAAGCATTATTCCAGCTCTTACTTTATCACACTTTTTTCAGTGCGGCTCCACTGATCCGTCTGTTACCTTGCTTTTTGATTGTGAAGCTCTCCTTTTCCCATTCACAGAGATACCAGAAGTCAGAAAACAAAGTAACAACAGAAATTACACTACCGAATGGTTGTGGTTTTAGTATTTAAAAATGACTCTGTGCAAGAAATTGACACGCCTTCTCATCTTGGGACAGCAGGATATAATACAGATTTCTACACTCCTTTTCAGCTGATTTGAAGGATGTAGAGACAACGCACAAAACTTCTAAACTGTTGTATTGGAGGTAGGCGTTGAGGTGGAGGCAGCAGGGAGCTGCAGGGGCGGCCTGTGTGAGGAGAGGCTGCGGCTGCCCCTGCTGGGCGCAGACGGTTCCAGCCAGTTCCAGCCAGCTCCACAACAGGCACCCCGCTGGGCACAGCTGTGGTCTTCAGACGAGTCCCTCTGAAAATGTATTTTAAAAAGAGCAAAACACTGCTCAGCAGAGATGAGTGAGAGGAAAAAGTGTGAGAAACAGCCCTGCAGACAGGAATGGAGGGAAGTTCTGCCTGGGAGGAAATGGGGGGAGGAGGGGAGGTGTTGGTTTTATTCCTTTGTTTCTCAAGATCCGCCTCGGTTTTAATTGGCAATAAACTAAATTCCTTTTCCCCAAGTCAAATCTGTTTTGCCTATGACTGTAATTGGTAAGAGGTCTCCCTGTATTTACCTTGACCCAGGAGCTTTTCCATCTTACTTTCTCACTGTTCTGTTGAGGAGGGGGATTCAGAGATTGGCTGGCTGGACAGCTGGGGCTTAAATGATACATGCACAAACATATGCAGACTGCTTGCCATATTATGTGGCTCATCCATTTGTTTTATGTGGTTCATAGTTTGCTGTACCAGAGCTATAGGAAGAGAAAACAGAAATAGAGGATTTTGACACTTGTCTTTTTTTTTCTTTTCTTTTTTTTTTTTTTGTCTTTATACAGTTCCTCCTGTGCATTCTAAGATCCAGTCCCTGACACACAGCTTGTTAAATGAGCGTATCTGTAGGCTACACTGCTTACTTAAGGCTCAGTTTTTTAATGCTTTACTACACATTCACTTTACCTCACTACTCATGCCCAGCCTTCTAAGGTACACCTTCTAGACTGACAAACAAATCTCTTGATGATGTTTGGACTCCATAAATAGACAGCTGTCCAGAGCAATACTGTGGATCATACTCGAGAGAGGGATCAGTAGGTAATGAATTTTGCAATCGCTTGTCCCCCAGATGAGCATAAATGTGAAGGTGGCAGGAGAGAGAGACGGAGGAAACACTTTTTGGCAATTAATATTTTTTTCTTTTTTATATTTCCTGAAAAAGACTAATAGGAGAATGAAAATTTTGAAGTATAAAGCATGCTTTTGACCAAGTACTCCAAAGCCCTAAAGGTCACTATCTATATAAGTGTACCTTACAAATCTTTGCACTGCCGCTCCACAGAATACATGAGATATTACAAACACACAACTCTATGTTCTTTAGCTCCAGAGTGTTAGTTCAGAATGTTCATTTGTTTTCTTTAATTCCTTGTCTATTAGTCAAGGCAGTTCTCATAGAAAAGCATAGTAAATAGCATAATGTCATGTGTGCTTGCAATGATGTTGGTTATTTAGTCGTCCTTAGTAACAAAGCTTATATTTCCCAAAGCATTACAAAAGGTCATTCTAGCAGCCCAAGTTGTGTAGAATTGCTGGTTTCAAAATCCAGAACCTCCTGAATACTACTGTGCACACTGAGCAGCTGTATCTTTGTACCTGACATTTCTGGAATACTCAAGTGGAAAGAGGTTAATATATATATATATATATATATATATATATAAAACAAACATAAAAATGTTTAATCTACATTTTTTTTCTCTAA
The DNA here is from genome assembly GCF_013377495.2 of Cygnus atratus. Taxonomy (NCBI): domain Eukaryota; kingdom Metazoa; phylum Chordata; class Aves; order Anseriformes; family Anatidae; genus Cygnus; species Cygnus atratus. The sequence continues at coordinate 42,629,248 of NC_066396.1, forward strand.
TGCATCAGTTTTGTATGCTCTGTGAAACGTGGTGGTCTCTTGACATTAACTGTTCAGTTATTTTCTTCATGATCCCCTACATTCTTTGATGCTGGAACCATTCACTAGCAAATAGATTTTTCCCACTTTGCACACATAGCATAATTCATGTACATAGCATGCTCTGAAGTATGTGTGTATGCTTTGTGTACATAGCATACTTCAGAATAGTCATCTTAGGCACTTATATAGGGAAAAGTATTAGATCATCAGATGAATTAAAAATAGAAGCTGTAATAGATTTGGCAAGACTAATATCTTGGAAGCAAAGGATTTTAGTTCATATGAAGAAAATTGTGAGGAGGGAACCACGTGATGTTAAAAGCAGGCAAGGAAAAAGGGTAATGTTTACGCTCTACACATGCTCCCATGCTTTCTAATGTCATTCATAATCCAATTTATTTTGCAGAATAGAAATCTCATTTCTTTTAAATTAGATTTAAAAGAATTTCATTCTTTTAGTACGGAAATAGTTGTAATTGAGTGGCCTGTTCTACAACAGTCAGTCCAATACTCAGTTTTGTAACACAGTAAGAGTGGTTAAGCATATCTACAATGAAAGTCCAAAGTAGACCAGAGGTTTTAAAGTATCAAAAATCTCCCACTGGCACCACCAGGAGATGTATACACTACTTTATATCCTCTTCAATCTCTGGATGACTGGAAAAGCAAGTTTGCTTGTGGCAACTATGAAGATAACATTTCCAAAGACCATTGAACTGTATGCATATCAGGAGATAACACTCCATTGTCACAGACTTGCTGTTCTTCATATCCACTCTGTGTTGCTTGTTATGTTTTGGGGGAAGAGTAAAGGGAAATTAAATTTTAGTACGTAACATAATGCCAGGTGGGTAACATTGACTTCAAATATACTTTTTCCAAAAGAAGGATTGCAGAAAAAAATGACAAGGGAACAATTGCCGACTTCGTATGATCACAGAAAGAGCTAATACACAGCATAATTTCACAAAGAATTAGACTACTGGTCTGTGACAGGCCAACGGAATCCACAGATGTTCATCTTTCCCATGCCTGTAAGGAATGTTAGAATGCTAGTGGAGGACAGAGTTCCCAATACCACAGCAAAAGTAAAATAGGCACTTATCAGGGTAGATATCAAGTTCATTCTTATGCAGAATTTTTTTTTTTAGTATGTTTGGTTTTGTGTGACAGGATAAGTCCTGAGTGTTGTTCTCAGGTCTATCTACAATTACCTAGGAACCTTCCTGTGAATACATGTACCACATTGTAAATACTGCTGGTTCATTTATTCCAAATTTTGGTGGACAGTTGCAATGCCACTCCCCTTTGTCAAGCCCACAGCCCCTAGTAAAATATGGAATATACAAAAATTATTTGTGCATCCTCATCATGTGACAAAAGACAGCCATTGCCAACTGTTGACCAAGAAAAAAACGTGAAACACCACTGTGACTCTTCATTGTAAAATAACCCATATTGAGGTATTACTGTCTTAGCCTTGACAGCTCTACAACTAAAATTTAAAAAAAAAATGTGAAAATATACAGCACTTTACATGGGTCCCATGTAACCTGGCAGCCAGGGGCTGCAGACTATTGAGGATCAAGCAGAAGGCAAGTCCTGCTGGAACTGCATCATTGCAAAATCTTACTCACTATCTGCTCTTGCACATAAACTCACAACCACCAGAATGCTGCACACATGCTCATTTAATAAGGTAAAAAGTTGCTTCAATAACAGGACACCAAAGCAGCATGAAATTAGAGAGGGAAATCAAATCGATTATAGGTCCTGGAGGAGACAGTTGTTTTATCCTTGGATCTGTTAGCAGGTGTGCTGGGTGCATACAGATTAGCTGATAAATGGGTGATTCAATAGACTCGTAACAAACACATGCTTTGCTAGAGATGACTTTTTAAGTCACCATACATCAAACAGACAGTGTCAGCCTTTGAGGATAAACCTGTGATGACTTGTTGTGCTCTTTGAACTGCCTCAGAGACCCAGAGACTAAAAAAAGTGCCTGAATGTTCCCCTGAATCCACTGGGAGGACTGAAAGCTTCAAAAAGGAACACTATCACATCCTAGGGAAAATGCATTGATTGAAGGAACCAGTGTGAAATAGTCTTTAATAATTACCAAAATGCTGGAATCGACTGGTGTTTTGCTGAGCTATATTTTATCTTTATTGGATTAACTGTGACACAGTAGGTTATGTCAAAGGGAATCTGCATGAATATTAAAAGTAAATGTGGTGTGAATAATAGATAACTTACATTAGATGCAACAGCATGCAGCAATTTTTATTCACCTACGTAATTAGATTAAAACAAATCTGCTGAATAAAGTATATTGTCTTATCATAATCCAAATTCAAAAGTATCAAGAAATTACAAAACAGTGATAATTACTGGTTTTAGAAGATGCATGTGGTTATAAACATGACAGGGAAAATTTTTGAGAAGAATTCTAGTGAAAATTTTAGTAATAAATAGAAAACCAATTTAGTCTTAAATTGATAAGAAGTGCCCTACAGATCCACCTATAACTTCAGCAGCAGATATGTGCTGTTTATACTATTTAAAATCCATTCAGGTGGAAATGGAAGGAACAAGTTATATAAAGCAACTGAACTTACCGCTAGGTTAGTACATGAAATGTTTCTTGACATTTTAAATTTGTTTGAATGTACTTCAGTGTGTTCTTATGCATACCAGAGAAATATATATTGGTTTGGATTTTTTAAGCAAAGTCCAAGTTTTGCAAATCTGAGCATCTGAAGATATGGATATCAGTGGTATCTGTAGAATCATAGAATAATTTAGCCTTGAAGAGACCTCTGGAGGTCATTAGAACAACCTCCTGCTCAAAGTAGATCTAATTAGACCACGTTGCTCAAGGCCATGGCTAGTGCAGTCTTGAACAACTCCATGAACAGAGATACCACACCCTTTCTGGACTCCCAGGATTTGGTCATCCTTGTCGGAAAGTAAATAAATAAATACATAAATAAAAATCAAAATTGTCTATGGTCCAACTTGTGTCTGTTACCTCTCATTCTATCTCCATGCATCTCCAAGACAAGTCTGGCTCCATCTTCTCTGTATCCTCGTATTACATATTTATAAGGCACCAGTAAAATCTCCCCTTTGCCTTCTCTTCTCCAAGCTGAACACACTAGGTTCTCTCAGCTTCTCTTCTGATGTGTGCTCCAGTCCCTGACCATCTTAGTGGCCTCCATTGGACTTGCTAATAACTGTTAAGATTATTCTTTTACAGAGGAGCCCAGAACTGGACATGGCATTGTAGGGATAGTCTCACAAGTGTCAAATAGAGGATCACTTCCCCAGACTTCCTGAGTACATTCTTACTAATACAGCTGGGGATGCAGGTGACCTTTTCTGACTAACTTTCAAGTTGTTGTCCACAAGAACTCCCAGATCCTTTTCTGCAGAGCTGTTTTCCAGCTATTTGGTCATCAGCCTGTACTGTTTCATGGGGTTATTCCATCCTTGTTGCAGTACTTGGCCTTTGCTAAACTCTTTAAGATGCCTGTCAGCTAATTTCTCCAGCCTATCCAGGTTTCTTTGACTAGGAGTCTTTCTCTTCAGTGTAATCACCACTAAATTCATTTTTTATTTTATTTTTCTACAAAATTGGATGTACTCCACATCTACAAACTCAGGATGTACTCCATCTTATCACCATCTAAGTTAATGAAGACATTAAAAAATTTTGTTCAAAGTTTTATCCCTGGGGGTTTCTAGTAGTTAAGGGCTGCCAGGTGAACTTCGTGCAATTCTGAACTCTTTGAGTTGAGCACATGAGCCAGTTTTCCAAGCATCTATCATTCACTTCCACAGCATATTTCTCACCAATCTGGTGATAATGAGACTATGGGAGACTGTCAAAGATCTTGATAAGTTCAAGGCATGCAACACCCACTGCCTTGTTCACAGTCTTAGTCGCAGCATCATAGAAAGTAATCAGATAGGTTAATCGGATATGTCAGATATTATTTGTCCTTGGTAAACTTTGGTAAACCCATCTTGGCATAAGGATTCCGATAACCTTCTTGTGCCTTGTATAGAAATGGCTTCTAAGAGGATTTGCTCCATAACCTTTCAAAGTTGCCTGTAGTTACCTGGATACTATGTCTTCACTTTTCTGAAGTTGGTTGCAACATTGCCTTTTTTCAGTCATGTAGTGGGTTTACGTGGCAAGGTTGTGGTAGCAGAGGGCCATAGGGGTGGCTTCTGTGGGAAGAATCTAGAAGCTGTCCCATGTTAGGTAAGGACCCCATTGCTGACCAGAGCCGAGCCAATAAGCGATGTTGTTTTGAGCCTCTGTGAGAGCATATTTAAGAAAGGGGAAAAAAAAAATACACTGCAACACACACCAGCTGGGAGAGTGAGAGAAGTGAGGAACAGCCTTGCAGGCACCAAGGTTAGTGAAGAAGGAGGGGGAGAGATGCTCCAGGTGCTGGAACAGAAGTCCCCTGCAGCCTGTGGTGAGGACCATGGTGAAGCAGGCTGTCCCCCTGCAGCCCATGGAGTACCACAGTGGAGCAGGCTTCCACACTGCAGCCCGTGGAGAAGACCACAGTGGAGCAGGTGGACCTGCACCGACGGAGGCTGTGGCCTGTGGAAGACCCCTGCCAGAGCAGATTCTGGGCCGGACCTGTAGCCCGAGGAGAGGAGACTACGCAGGAACAGGTGACCTGGCAGGAGCTGCTGCCCATGGGGGACCCAGGTTGGAGCAGTTTGCTCCTGAAGGATGGACCCCGTGGTATGGACCAATATATGGAGCAGTTCTTGAAGAGCTGCTGCCTGTGGGAAGCCCACGCCAGATCAGTTCACCAAGGACTGCATCCCGTGGGAGGGACCCAACAGCACATGGGACAAGAGGGACCGAGAAGGAGCGGTGGAGAAGAAGTGCTATAGACTAACCATAACCCCCATTCCCCCGCGCCACTCAGGGGGAGGAGGTGGAAGAGAGTGGATGGGGGGGAAGGTGCTTTTGGTTTCATCCTTTTTTTTCTCGCTTCTCTAGCTTGTTAGTAATCAGCAGTAAATCTTACTAGCTCCCTATGATGAGTCTGTTTTGCCCATCATGATAATTACTGTGTGATCTCCCTGTCCTTATCTCAACCCTTGAGCCCTTTTCATCATATTTTCTCCCTGTTCCTCTTTGAAGGAATTTTTTCCTTCAAAAAAGGTTGTGGTGGAGCTCAGCTGCCCACCCAAGTAAAACCACCAGAGTCCATGAAGAACCTCCCTTCAAAAGGATGCCTTGACCTTTTGAAGATGACAGAGTCTCACAATTACATTAGCTAGCTTCTTCAGCACCCATCAATGCTTTCCATCTGGTCCTATGCAGTTCTCTATCCCTAGTTGGCTTAAGTGATCCCTGACTTGCTTCACTTCCACAGACTTTTCTAGTAGGCTCAGGGGCCTGGGAAGCATGTGGGAAAACCTTCCCAGTGAAAACTGACTAAAATAGCAACGAGGTATTACAGTGAGGAATATGGGTCTAGCCTCCTTTTTGAACATGTACATGTATTTATACATGCATATGTGTTCACATACAGATACGTACTGCCTGTGAAAAACAGGACAAAGATAGGCCAACGAAGGTCAACAGATCTCTGCTTGTGTCTGATGTGTCTCATACTTTAAACTTTGTTGAAAGCCAAAGTAAATCAAAGTTGTGACAGTGTTTTATTTTGTTTTTAATCTAATCACCTACGTAGTACCGGTTAAAAATGAAGTCAGTCTTTATTTACCTTAAAATGTGGCAATATATGCAGAATAAGTTGCTTTAATTTTGAAGTTTTATCAGTCAAATCAAGCTATTCACCAAGTGCTGAAGTGCTAACATTACATAACTGCTGAGGCTAACTAATTTTTGACAATGTTGCATTTAAAGTCAGTGAACTCAGTCCACACAAACCATAGCCCGTAGCTTCTTCTCGAACATCATTCACATCATGTCACACTTAAAAAGATTCATGGGTTGACATTTGACGAGTTGAAATTTTAAAGAACCATGAAAGTGCAGAGTGGGCAACCGTTTTTCTTACACAGGTTATGGAAGAAGGATTTCCCTATTGTTTCCAAAAATAAATAAATAAATAAAATATAATAAAAAAAGTTATTTTATGGCATTTCCTAAAAGAGTTGAGCTATGTTTTAAAAGTTTGATTTTGAGATTTGTATTTAACATGTATACAGATGTTTGCACAAACAGGCAACAAACACCAGAACTGCAGTGAGAAACCATAGCAGAAGACTGCCTCTTTCAGCCCCTTCTCTTTAAGGCATATCCAAATAAGATATTTTCCATACTACATAAAATACATGCATCTCATATGACAAAAGACGTTTTTACTTTATCAACTAATACTTTAAAGTCCAAACTCTTTATTTAGCAATGACATGAGTACAAGTATGCTTGACCAACCTGCTAACCTTCTGTGATGAAATGACTGACTTAGTGGACAAGTGCATGTTGTCTACCTAGACATTAGTGTGGTATCCAGCACTGTCTCCGATAAGATCCTCATAGAGAAGCTGAATGAGCAGGCAGTGAGGTGAACTGAAAACTGGCTGTACAGCTGGGCCCAGAGATAAGTGGTGATAAGTGGCACAAAGTCTAGTTGGATGCTAGTAACTAGTGGAGTACACCAGGTGTTAAAAAGCAGCCTGATGCTGCTCAATGTATTCATTAGCAATCTGCATGATGGGGCAGAGTGTACCCTCAGAAAGTTTTCTGCTGACAAAAAGAAATAAATAAATAAAATCAAGGAGTGGTTAATATGCCAGGGGTTTGTACTGCCATCCAGAAGGACCTTGACAGGCTGTAGAAATGGGATGAAGGAATCTCATGAAAGTCAACAAAAGGAATTGCAACCTTATGAACCTGGGTATTACAAAAAAAAGAAAAAAAAAAGAAAAAAAACGAGGTACAATAGTACGCAGGGGAATGACCTGTTGGAAAACATCTCTGTAGAACAGGACACTGGAGTACTGCATTCAGTTCAGCTCTAGCACCCTCAGCACAAGAAGGACATGAAAGTATTAAAACGAGTCTAGAGGAGGACCACAGAGATCATCAAGGGGCTGGAGCACCTCTCCTACAAAGACAGTCTGAGATGCAGTTGTTCAGTCTGAGGAAGAGATGGCTCTGAGAAGGCTTTATAGCAGCCTTCCAATACCTAAAGAGGGCCTACAGGAAAGACAGGAAAGGACTATTTGTCAGGGAGTGTAGCAATAGAACAAGGAGTAATGGTTTTAAACTAAAAGAGGGTAGGTTTAGATTAGATATATGGAAGAAATTGTTTGCTATGAGGGTGATGAGGCACTGGAACAGATTGCCCAGAGACGTTGTAGATGCCCTATTCTTCAAAGTGTTCAAGACCAGGTTGGATGGGGTTTGAACAACCTCGTCTAGTGGAAGGAGTCCCTGCCTATGTGCAGGGAGGTTGAAATTACATGAACTTTCAGGTCCATTCCAACCCAAAAATTTCTGGTTCAGGGATTCTATGGCTTGGAGATCCTGGTGCAGGATGATATGAATAACTGTCAGCATTCTTGCCTCAAGGCAAACATAAGACAGCAGACTCCTGGAATGCATAAAGAGGAGTCAGCAGCAGGTCAAGCCGAGTAATCTTTCCCCTCTCCTCAGCACAGCTGAGAAATCCACTGGATTACTGTGTCCAGGCTGAGGCCACCCACTATTCAAGAGAGATGGAGCTACCCGAAACAGTCCAGCAAAGGGCCTTGTAGATACTGAAAGGGCTGGAGCATCTCCCATAGCAGAAACAGCTGGGAGAGCTGTGGCTCTTTAGCCTGGATGAAACTCTACCAGGATCTCATCAGGGTATCCCAGTATCTGAAAGTAGGCTCTAAAGACACAGACAGGCTTTTTCTGGTGATGCTCAGTGAGAGGGCAAGAGGCAGTGGGCACAAAATGAAACACAGGATATTCCTCCTGAATTTAAGGAGACACCTTTTTATTGTGAGGGTGACTGAGCATAGCGACAGGTTGCCCAGAGGTATGGTGGCCTCTTTGCCCATGTAGATCCTTCATGGTCATCTAGAGGCAGATCTTTTATAGCTCTCTAAACATCTTCCTTGGCAATCTGCGCTGGGTGAGCCTGTTATAGCAGGGGTGTTGGACCAGATGACCCTTCCAACCCTTCCAACCCTTCCAACCTCAGCCATCCTGGTGCTTCCTGGGGCTTTCCCACTGGCAACAAGGGCAAGTACGTGGGAGTATGAGGAGTACATGGTCGTCTCTTCCACCCATCGCCGCAGGGATGTGGCCAGAGAAAGGGACTGGAGCAGGTCCCCTCACCGGCACTCCAGCCCACACAACTCAGCCGCTGACTGCAGCCCCTCAGCACCGAGAAGGAGGCCTGTGGTACATGACCCAGCATCCAGAGAAAATGCCGTTCAGAGGCCGTCCAACACCACCTCCCAGCAGGCTCCCACATCCAGCACTTCTGGGGAGCCAACCCTGCTGCGTACAGGGCAGCGCCCATCCGGCCCTATGGCCGCACCTCGCGCCAGCTTCAGAACAGTGCTGCGGCGAGCTCTGCGGTTTGACTTCTGTTGCCTCCAATAAACATCTGGGTCACATTCAGGGGAATGTTTTTTAAAACAACAGAACAACCCACTCTAGGGAATGCTTTCCAACACTGACTCAACAGGGGATGAAATTTCCAGGTCTAAGTGCTGACTTGGTGTAGCATCAATGCCACAACAGAGCATGTCTCCACGCTGCTCTCCCAGACTCCTGCTTCCCAGCACTGGGCCAGTGTTGTACAAGCCCTCTGACCCCACAAGTTGGTGGCAGGTCCTCAAGACCTGCACACAACTCAGCTGCCATAGGCACGGCCATGCTGACAGCCCCATCCCTGGGGCTGGTTCTTCACTTTGGTGGAATCACTGTCTGTTTTGCAAAAACTACTGCACAACCCCTACAACAGGCTTTCCCCTTTGGGATCTTCTGTCTTCATCACTGGACAGCTGAACAGCTCCAGCAACCCCTGTGATTTCACTGAGCTATGGCTGTGACTGACCGTGGCTTGTAGCCCCTCCAACACTTCTGTTTTAAGCAGTGTGATGCTGACCTCCAGAGAAGGGAAGGGAAGGGAAGGGAAGATGACCTCCAGAGTTTTCTTCCAGCCACCACAGTTCCTTGTTTCTCTAAATAGGGTAGCATTAAAAATCTTAATATTTATTGAGTGTTCTTATGTACTAATAGATCAACAAACAGCTGTAATCATCAAGTAGCAATACTTGCAAACACCAGTTAAAATAGAAACTACTGATGCACTTGCATTTTTTCTCTTTAAAAGCGTAAAATTAAGATATGTATTTTTCATCTGTCTTACATCTGTAAAATGTATTTGTCTGTAACTACTCATTGAGTGAAGCATCCTCATCTTTGTGTGTGTGCGTGTGTGTGTGTGTGTGTGTGAAAACTGATTAAATTACCATTAATTTTCCAGTAAAGCTTTTTTCATGGAAGCTACCTAGTTCATAAATTTACATGCTGCTAGTCCTGGAGTATACATAGTTCTTGCTTTTGTTTCCCTAAAAGCTGACAGTGAGCTGTGTAATTGCAAAAAGACTGTGTTGTAGTGCATCAAAAATTGCTATTGAAAGTTTCAAGGCAAATGAAGTTATTCCAAGAATGAAAGAAAACTGTAGCTACAAGTGGCATTTTAAAGCGAAAGTGGAAAAAGAAAATAACTACTTTTTTATTTTTTTTATAGAATTCCCCTTCACCTTTTAAATCTTGTAAATAAGAGTCCTACAACATCTCTAAAATGTAGAGTATATGATAGGCTTCACTGAAGTTTTGAAGTTTTCACATATTCAGATTCACATTACCAGGTTGCTGTAAACACCTGAGAACTTTCCTGTGTTTATAATAGAAAGGATATCACAGAATCACAGAATCATCTAGGTTGGAAGAGACCTCCAAGATCACCTAGTCCAACCTCTAACCTAACACTAACAAGTCTTCCACTAAACCATATCACTAAGCTCTACATCTAAACGTCTTTTAAAGACCTCCAGACTCTACCACTTCCCTGGGCATCCCATTCCAATGCTTAACAACCCTTTTGATAAAGAAGTTTTTCCTAATATCCAACCTAAACCTCCCTTGCCACAACTTGAGCCCATTCCCCCTCATCCTATCACCAGACACATGGGAGAATAGACCAATCCCCACCTCGCAACAGCCTCCTTTAAGGTATATATAGAGTGCAATAAGGTCACCCCTGAGCCTCCTCTTCTCCAGGCTGAACAACCCCAGCTCCCTCAGCCACTCCTCGTAAGACTTGTTCTCCAGACCCCCTCACCAGCTTTGTTGCCCTTCTGGGGACTCGCTCGAGCACCTTGATGTCCTTCTGGTAGTGAGGAGTCCAAAACTGAACACAGTACTCGAGGTGCGGCCTCAACAGGGGTACAGGGAGACAATCACTTCCCTAGCCCTGCTGGCCACACTGTTTCTGATATAAGCCAGGATGCTGTTGGCCTTCTTGACCACCTGAGCACACTGCTGGCTCATATTCAGCCCACTATCAACCAATACTCCCAGGTCCTTCTCTGCCAGGCAGCATTCCAACCACTCATCTCCCAGCCTGTAGCGCTGCTTGGGGTTGTTGTGCCCCAAGTGCAGGACCTGGCACTTGGCCTTGTTGAACTTCATACAGTTGGCCTCAGCCCATCAGTCCAGCCTATCCAGATCCTCCTGCAGAGCCTTTCTACCCTTAAGCAGATCAGCACATGTACCTAACTTGGTGTCGTCTGCAAACTTACTGAGGGTGCACTTGATCCCCTCATCCAGATCATTGACAAAGGTATCAAAGAGAACTGGCCCTAGTACTGAGCCCTGGGGGACTCCACTAGTGACCGGCCTCCAACTGGATTTAACTCTATTCACCACAACTCTTTGGGCCCGGCTACCCAGCCAGTTTTTAACCCAACGGAGCGTATGCCAGTCCAAGCCAAGAGCAGCCAGTTTCTTCAGGAAAATGCTGTGGGAAACAGTGTCAGAAGCCTTACTGAAGTCAAGGTAGACCACATCCACAGCCTCTCCCTCATCCACTAAGCACGTCACTTTGTCATAGAAGGAGATCGGGTTCGTCAAGCAGGACCTGCCTTTCATAAACCCATGCTGGCTGAGCCTGATCGCCTGGTTGCCCTGCAAGTGCCACGTGATGACAGTCAAGATAATCTGCTCCATGACCTTTCCTGGCACTGAAGTCAAACTAACAGGCCTATAGTTTCCAGGGTCTACCCTCTGGCCCTTCTTGTGGATGGGCATCATGTTTGCTAGCCATTAGTTGACTGGGACCTCCCCTGATAGCCAGGACTACTGATAAATGATGGAAAGCAGCTTGGCCAGCTCTTCCACCAGTTCTATCAGAACCCTCGGGTGGATCCCATCCAGCCCCATCAACTTGCATGCACCTAAGTGCTGTAGTAGGTTGCCAACCATTTCCTCGTGGATAGTGAGGGCCACATTCTGCTCCCCATCCCCTTCCACCAGCTCAGGGTTCTGGGTATCCAGAGAACAACCTGCTTTTGCCGCTAAAGACTGAGGCAAAGAAGGCATTAAGCACCTCAGCCTTTTCCTCATCTCTTGTCATTAAGTTTCCCCCTGCATCCAGTAAAGGATAGAGATTCTCCTTAGTCTTCCTTTTTGTGTTTATGTATTTATAAAAACATTTTCTGCTATCTTTAATGGCAGTAGCCAGATTGAGATCCAGATGAGCTTTGGCCTTTCTAATTTTGTCCCTGCACAGCCTTACAACATCCTTATAGTCCTCCTGAGTGGCCCACCTTCTTTTCCAAAGGTCATAAACCCTCTTTTTTTTCCTAAGCTCTAGCCACAGCTCTCTGTTCAGCCAGGCCGGTCTTCTGCCACGCCGGCTCATCTTTGGACACTTGGGGACAGACCGCTCCTGAACCTTTAAGATTTCCTTCTTGAGGAGTGACCAGCCTTCCTGGACTCCTCTGCCTTTCAGAACTTCCTCCCAAGGGACTCTGCCAACCAGTGTCCTGAACAGCTCAAAGTCAGCCCTCTGGAGGTCCAAGAGAGCAGTTTTACTGATCCCCCTCCTGACTTTGTCAAGAGTAGAGAACTCTACCATTCTGTGGTCACTCTGCTCAAGACAGCTCCCTACCACCACATCTCCCACCAGTCCTTCTCTGTTTGTGAACAGAAGGTCAAGTGGGGCACCTCCCCTGGTAGGCTCACTAGCCAGCTGTGTCAGGAAACTCTCTTCCACGCTCTCCAGAAACCTCCTAGACTGCTTCCTCTGAGCTGTGTTGTATTTCCAGGATATGTCTGGGAAGTTGGAGTTCCCCACGAGAACAAGCGCTGATGATTTCGCAACTTCTGCCAGCTGCTTGTAGAACGCCTCATCTGTCTCCTCATCCTGGTTTGGCGGTCTATAACAGACCCCCACCAGGACGCTTGCTTTGTTGGCTTATATGCAAGTTACTACAGGAAGTTAAGTTAATATTCATTGCAAATGAATATGCAAGTTACTACAGGAAGAATTACAACTGCAAGCACACACTGACTTTTTATCTGATCTTCAATTCCTTCACATTTCTCTTAAGGTCAGCCTTAACCCTAGTTAAAGAGATAAGGCCCTCCGATAAAGCTGTTGCATGTCTTGCAAAACATGGTCAGAATTAAAAGTTAAAAACATTCAAGTTTTTTTGGATGTGTTACAAAACTGGTCACAGTGCTACCTGCATTGTATATACAAGGCTCAGCTATCAAGCTGAAAAGGTCACAGTAGTCTTACAAAAACTGCCACAATTCTAACTTTTTTTGAAACTAGCCCTTTGTAACTGGGCGGGAATCTTCATGGGAATGTGGATGGTTCCCCTATGCCATAGAATAGCAGAACAGGTTTATAGCCAACTTTGACAGTTTTGCTTCAAAAAATTAAAACACCTGTATCAGACATAGGACCTGACCAGGCCAATAATGTAATGAATATATTTTGCTTGTATAGTGAACAGTAGTTACTGAATATTTCATTAACTGATGACCTGTAATTACAGAGTTTTCATAAAATTAGTTTACCAGTCAATAATACAACCAAAGCACATGTTCTGACTACACAGATAGTAAAGCCCATCAGACTTACTGGTTTTGTAAAGAAATGTATTTTTGAGGCATGCAGATAATAAAATACAAATGACAATTCTTTACATGAATTTAAGATTATAGCAAAGGCCAACAACCAGTGAACTCACTAGCGAGGTAGAAGTATCAATTTCTAACTCATTTTGAAAACAAGGTGATAGGGCTCAAGGCTCATGTGAAGAGTCAACCATTATTCGGAATTCACTAAACTGTACTGTTTCTGTTACCTTTGTGATTTAAATAGCCACTCATACTCAGAGAAACAGTGAAGAACATCATATTTTCCCAAATGCTCATTATGTTGCCATTAACTTCATTCTCACTCTCTCTTTTAATCTATATTCACTGTAGAGGATATTTATGGATAAAACAGTGCCTGTTTTCCAATCGACCCTCTCTTTCTTGATTGGTCTATTCAATGATGACAATAACACAGTGACACATGCATTGAATTACAAATTATGACATCAGAATCACCTCCAGAGTGAATCCAACAGAAACAGCTGAAGTTACATGAGCACTCAGAACTACTTACAGTGGTAATTGTATAAAAAAGCTGACCACTTATTTAGATATATAAATGGGAGCTGAGCTCTCTAGAGAACCTGGCTATGTAGGCCCATCTCTGCAAGGCACTGAACACCTTCTTTTCCTCCCAACAACAAATGTAGCATAAAGTAGTCTGTTTTTAAAAAGGAGTATTTGCTGTTTTTCAGTTCAAGTTCCAGATTTCTGCATGTTGGTACATGTGCTCATATAACATATGAGTGGGATCCTCAGCAAATATTAATGTTTGTAGCTCTAGTCTCAAAAATCAGTGAAGGTGTGCCTATTTAGACTAAAAATAGATCTGGTCAACTTTGTAAAATAAATAAATCTTAAAAACTAAATAACAAAGTGAAAGGCTTCACAAGGAAATTTCCATCTCAAAGCAGGGTTGTCTTTCCTTTCCTTTCCTTTCCTTTCCTTTCCTTTCCTTTCCTTTCCTTTCCTTTCCTTTCCTTTCCTTTCCTTTCCTTTCCTTTCCTTTCCTTTCCTTTCCTTTCCTTTCCTTTCCTTTCCTTTCCTTTCCTTTCCTTTCCTTTCCTTTCCTTTCCTTTCTCCTTTCCGCTCCTTTCCTTTCCTTTCCTTTCCTTTCCTTTCTGCTCCTTTCCGCTCCTTTCTGCTCCTTTCCTTTCCTTTCCTTTCTGCTCCTTTCCGCTCCTTTCCTTTCTGCTCCTTTCCGCTCCTTTCCGCTCCTTTCCTTTCCTTTCCTTTCCTTTCCTTTCTGCTCCTTTCCGCTCCTTTCCGCTCCTTTCCTTTTTTCTCTCCTTTTTTCTTTTCTTTACTTTTTCCTTTCCTTTCCTTTCCTTTCCTTTCCTTTCCTTTCCTTTCCTTTCCTTTCCTTTCCTTTCCTTTCCTTTCCTTTCCTTTCCTTTCCTTTCCCTTTCCTTTCCGCTCCTTTCCTTTCCGCTCCTTTCCTTTCCTTTCCTTTCCGCTCCTTTCCTTTCCTTTCCTTTCCGCTCCTTTCCTTTCCTTTCCTTTCCTTTCCTTTCCTTTCCTTTCCTTTCCACTCCTTTCCTTTCCTTTCCTTTCCACTCCTTTCCTTTCCTTTCCTTTCCACTCCTTTCCTTTCCTTTCCTTTCCACTCCTTTCCTTTCCTTTCCTTTCCACTCCTTTCCTTTCCTTTCCTTTCCTTTCCTTTCCTTTCCTTTCCTTTCCTTTCCTTTCCTTTCCTTTCCTTTCCTTTCCTTTCCTTTCCTTTCCTTTCCTTTCCTTTCCTTTCCTTTCCTTTCCTTTCCTTTCCTTTCCTTTCCTTTCCTTTCCTTTCCTTTCCTTTCCTTTCCTTCTTTTCTTTTCTTTTCTTTTCTTTTCTTTTCTTTTCTTTTCTTTTCTTTTCTTTTCAGTGCTGCATGGTTGTGTTGTTTTTTGTTTTTTTTTTCATGAAAGTTATAAACCCTTGAAAGTAGCAGGTTTATAATGGAAATGCTGACACAACTTTAACTATAGCATTGCAAACGGCGATGCTATAATTAAGCTTCGATCTTCTTTGGAAAAAAGGAAGAGAGAGGTTATTGTTCAATGAACTGCTCTGTCATTTGCTGCAGTGATTCTTAATTGTGTCTCATTACTGCAAGATGATCATTACTCTACTTGTCTATCTGATTTAGAGACCACTAAAAGTGTCTTGTAACAAGCAGCCGTCTCCTATGCAACAGTCCTTTGGCTCTCACCCTCATTACTCAGAATCTGTCCAATTATTTGTCATTAAAGTAATAAAAAGGACTGCAGCAGAAAATGTGGGAGGTAATTGTTGGAGGCCTGCCGAGGAAAAAATGAAAACTGTTTTCAAGGCACTGGGAAAGTGACATCGTTAATTAAGTGTTAGAGAATATGCAAATCAGTCACAATATGAAGAGACTGTAATAAAATAGAGAAAACGTTATTATCGCTTGAGGTAAAGAACGCAGAGATACCCAGTTACTGTTAGGTTTAGTCACTTTCTAAGAATGATAATAGCAAAAAGGTACAAGCTCTAAATAAAATGAGCAGATAAGTGTTTTTCACCATAACCTGTCCTTCTATTTTGTATTTATTTTGTAGCTTAGAACTAGGGAATAAGTCAATAAAGTGTGGGGTCTCAAATTAGGATTGTCTATGAATGGCTGTTTCCTTAATAATTGAATATACATATTCCATTTCCTTCACAAAGTCACAGAAACAATAACCAAATGACTACATGTTCATTGGTTGTTTACATTGTGGAGTATGTTTTAATTTACACTCCACATTCATGTGTTCATTTATGTAAACAGAAAGCAAGAGCGATGGAAAGGAAAGTGGGAGAGAGAAAGAGCCAGAGAAGAAATAATAAAATAAATTTTAAAAAATTAAATTAAATTAAATTAAATTAAATTTAAAACACACTACAACTAATTAAAAAGAAAAACATTCTGGCAGTTTTTCAGCCAATTATTTATACAAAATATAACAATAATAATAATAATAATACATACATACATACATACATACTCCTAATGAGAAGACTACTGAAAGTGTTTTTAATTTGGCTGGATTATGAGAACACACAAAGATATTGCTAGTCACTTCAAAACAACCACACCTCAAAAAAATCAATCGTCCCTTATGCTGGCCTTTAGATCAGAAAAGTATATCTGAATCTGGGAGGAAAACTGTTGAAATGTAATTAACTGACTTAACTGAACTTAGCTGGACTGTAGAAGATTCTTTTCCAGGCAGAAATGCGTGCACAAAGAGAGATCTGCCCTCAGAAAGTCTCTTTAAATCTTTAAATCCTGATGGGATTTTTATGTGGGCTGGGGAAGGAAGATAGAGTCACCCTTCAGAGCATCATATATTCATACAATAAATCCTTGTGGGCCACAAAGGAGCTATTTGGCCCACAGCTACCTTATATTCGGGTATTTGCTGAGGTTTCTCAGGTCAGCTAAGATTTACCCCAAGAGTAAAATTTACCTGTCCCTTGTGTACATCTCTGCTTTCCTACCTGCTGATACAAGTCCTGCTTCATATGCAGTTCTGATCTGACAGCAAAGAACCACTCCTTAGGAAAGACAGATGTACAGAAGCAAGCTGGCTGACAAATTTTGGTTTAGAGCCAGCCTTGGCAAGGTAAATACTGGCAAGCAAAGTGATGGACTGTTTATTTTAGGGAAAGAGAAGAGCATATTTAGATCGACGTGGATCAGATGTCTTTCTTTTTCACCCACTCAAGTCTAAAACAGGATGCCTAGGAATAAAACACAGGATAATCTTACATTCCAGCAGTGGTGGAGTCAATGTAAATTTGACCACTCAGTTCAGAACTAGTCTGTAGCAAAGCTTAGTCTCTTTTACCTGGTAGGTAACCAAGGTAAATTATGATAGGCAGGTAAATCTAACTATTTTGAAATAACCAGAATCCATTTCAGAGTTTTTGATTAAAAATAACTTGAGGAGGTAATCACGTTTCTTAGTGTGATGTATCAAATCAAGCTTCTTTTTTTTTTTTTTTTTTTTTTTGAGAGGTTGCGAGCAATCACGTGTGATGTCTGTGTCATTAAACAAAACTGTTTACATGGTAAGCATAGTTCTCAGGAAAGAAGAAAATTGTCTGAGCAGCTGAGCAGCCACTAGCCTTTCATGTCATAGGCACTTCTTTCTGAAATGAGTTTTAAAATGATTAAGTGAACATAATGCCCTTTCAAGGAAATAAGCCTGATGATCTACTGCAATATTCTATGGGCTGCAAAATCTGTTTCCCATTGATTTTCTGTTCTGAGGAAAAGATAAAGATTGGCAAGAAAAAAATATAACACCTGACTCTTCAGGGTTTATGCAAAATACACTATATCTTTGGATATCTGTCTTTCTCTATATCAGGCTATTACTCGTTTCTTTAGGAACTGAGAAGCAAATCATTTTACAAAAGTAGCACAGAATACAGACAATGTAGAAAACTTGTAGTAAATTTTATTGAATTCACAAGCTAGCAAAATGAAAATCTCAAATAGTCAAGCCACACCTTTGACCTTGGAATTCTGTACCTGAGCATTTAATGCATATATTATAAGTATTGTGAAAATACACAGCACTAGTTATTTAAGGGTTAGGAGTTTAAGGAATGTGTCCTAAAGGAGGCATTAATTCACTAAACTTTGAAGCTGACTTTCTAGAAGAAAAAATAAAATGTGGAAACATATGTCATTTCAGATTGCCATTCGGATAACATTTCAACTAATTACAACTGGAATACTTCGTCCTACATCAGAAAGGAAACCTCCCTCCTACAGTCATGCAAGATGGTAGCTGCAAAATGCACAGAAGAATAACTAGGTCACAAGCAAATCTAGAAAATAGCAACAAGTTGACATCAGGATGTTCTGCCCAGTGACTTGGGAAAAGACCAGATATTTTACTGCTTATATTGCTGAGGTGTCTAGAGCATGTTTTGTCAGTATTTTCACACATTGCAAGCTAATTTATTTGGTTAGAATGGAATTTAGTACGGATAGACAAACTTTACATGCACAGTGAACTCATTTTTAAATGGTGCATGATGAACATAAGCCAACTGCACACAGTCAGAATTGTCAGGTTTCTTGTATCTCAGTCAAATCAAAACTTTTTTTTTTTTTGAGTGACAGTATTCACTGTATTTCAGTTTATCCTTTTTACATCCCACACACCACTTTTCAAGTCTCAAGTATTTTAGAGATGTTGATAATAAGACTGCAAACATGATTTCAGAAACAGAACTGTTTTATCTGTCTGTTTTCATGCTAGTAGATACTGAAATATTTTTCTGTCCTTCTACCACTTTTAAAGGCTCTCAGGGAGATCCACACTGGAGAACACAGAGAACATCAAAAAGACAACAGAATAGGAAAAGATCCAAAAATAAGACTAAAAGAATTCTTCATCTATTTTAATTACACAACATTAAAATATAAGCATTGGCCCTTTGTCTGGGTACATTTTAAGGTAATAGGCACACCGTTTTTTCGTACAGTTACAGTTGACTTCTTTCTAGCTGTTGCATTGTGTTTTTTCTCCATCTCCCCAGTTTTCAAACCCAACCATAGATCATAGAGATCAGGAAGTTGCAGCAAGCTTCATTAGATTTTTAGGACATGCTAAATATCCCTTTTTTACAGTATGCTGAATTGCAGGAGGGTTTGATGTGTGTGTGTGTGTGTGTGTGTGTGTGTGTGTTTTAAATTTGACAATTCTCACAGAGGAAGGCTATGATCTCCAGTGTAAATGTACAATGGACGCTTCAGTTTAACACTTGTATATCATTTCATATTTCTCTGCCTCTTATCCTGTGCCTTTCTCCCATTTGCCTTCATTATATCCTTTTTATTATTCCTATTTTAGGCATGTTGTACAATGATGCACAATAAGTATACTGCTCTACATCCTCCTCTTTCCCCAAGGTGATGTCTTTTTAGGATCAAATGGATAGCACCCCAGTATTAATGTCAAGGTCATTTGAAGATTGATTTTTATTTTCTAGTGCTTGGAAACTCTGAGGAAGTAATTTTATCAGGCCTGTGAATTCTAACAACCTGAAAATAAGGCTCTCCTCAGTCTCTGTTCTAAGCTTTTCATTAGATCCAAATCCCTTGCTTCCTTCTGAAAATTAAATGAAGAAAATTGGAAATACTGATATCCCATTCTGTCTTCAAGAAGCAAAAGTGCAAAGTTTGTGTATTCACTCTCTGAGCTCTATAATTTAAACTTGCCTAAGCTAAGGTTCATTTACTCTTTGTCAGAATACTACTGCGAAGTTGGATAAAAATGAAAAATATAGAAGCAAGTTTCTATTCATCTAACATATTGCAAACATTTTTCACTACCTGTTGCCCTTTTGGTTTTTCAAATTAAGTACATAATTAGTTTGACTATATTCTTTCCTTGGAGATAGACAGGGAAATCTATGACTTGTGAAGGTGGAAAACAAAGAAATCAATAGGTGTCTGCCTCAGTGGGAACCTGAGGGGATTTGTGTGTCAGCAGGAACTGCTCATTGTGCTATCTAGAAACATTCTCCCTTAATTTTACTGAGTTTGCCACAAACTATCTGTTGATTCTGATTAAAGAATCAGAGAGAGAGAGAGAGGGAGATGGAAAACTCTCCTGCACTAACAGCAAAAAGAATACACTGGAAAACTACTCAACCATTTCTAGTCATCAACAGAGCTGGGATTTGTAATTCATCTATCCAAGCACATACTCCCCACACTCACACACAGGGTCAAGCATGCTTATAAATACAGCATATCTGCATGATAAACTGGATGAGTTAAGTTGTAAAGCAATTGGGGAAGAAAATGAATGAAACTTGAGACAAAAGAAAGTCTTTGTCAAATCGTCAGTTTTCACTCTTGGCACTCATCACTTCTAATGATAATTTTTTTTGCCTTTTTTTTTTTACAGTACTGTGTATCTCAAAGTCATTTGTTATACCTGTAGATCATTAAGACAAAAATACCACCTTCCAATGAATGTTTTTCAGCACAACTGTGCTTTCCTATAAACTAGTAGCCTAAAGCCAGTAGAGAAAATGGACAATAACATTTATTTCAGTTTCTTTGATTTACTATACCAGAAGAACTGGCACTCATGGGTTTTAAGCAGAGGTTCAATTATTTGCTTCTGTAAGAAAATACTATTAATTAATGATAGGATATTGTACTTAAAGCACAATTTTATAAATCTTCTGTCAACTTACAACAGAAATGAGCTCAGCTCTGAGATCTGAACAGGTCCAAGCTCACACGATACACAGCCCAAAGTCCTCTTGAAATTCTGCTCCAGTTATTTGATCTTTCTGGGTATCATGACAGGGTTTCTCTATATTACTTTCTGAGAAGTGTAGTCTAATAAATTACATTCTTGTTCTACTATAGTTTTATTAAGTAACTTTAAGATGCAAACGAATAACTGTATGAAAATTGTTAAATAATGTGCTAACTAGCTATGGGAAAACATCTGTTCTCAACTGGAAGGAATCTTCTAAATCATATTCATCTGTTTATTCATGGAAAACAAAATGTAAAATTGTAGCGGTAATATGTGACACTCTTCAACTTTTCTGTAAGACAATAAAATTAAAGCATGGTCCTGACGAACATCACTGCACTACAAGTCCAGATAATAACGAATTTTGTTCCTGTGCATAACTAGCACCGATAACAATACAATAGAAAAAAGAAAGAAACAGAGAGAGAAAGACACAAAGACAGGAAGGAAGGAAGGAAGGAAGGAAGGAAGGAAGGAAGGAAGAAAGGAAGGAAGGAAGGAAGGAAGGAAGGAAGGAAGGAAGAAGAAGAAAGAAAGAAAGAAAGAAAGAAAGAAAGAAAGAAAGAAAGAAAGAAAGAAAGAAAGAAAAAAGAAAAGAAAGAAAGAAAGAAAGAAAGAAAGAAAGAAAGAAAGAAAGAGAAAGAAAAGGGGAAATAGCTTGCTCAGTTAAGAGACTTGCTGCACTGGGTAAGAAACTAGTGAGATTAAATGGAACAGGCACATGGGAATTTTAAAAACTAAATTAACCATTACAATTGGGATTGTGCATCAGAATTGCAACAAGTGATAAGAGAAAGATTACCACATTCTCACAAAGATCCAATGGAGTTGACTCCTTGCAAGATTTTTTTAGCATTCCTACTAGTAGGCAATGTACAAGTGTGTTGTAGGATTCAGAAGCACACATAGCTATTTAAAGCTAACTATAAAAATAAAATGAAAACAGAGCTCTACTCTCTCTTCCATTTCTCCCCTATGAAGATGTAGCTAGCTTTCTACATCTTCAAGGAGACAGCTGATAAGAGAAAAACAAGAAAAAGGAACACTGTGGTTTTGGATCATGCTACTTCCGTCTCCTACTGCTACTTGTGAGACTAATAAACAAAAAGTTGTAAGCACTTAGGTAGCTACTCGTTTGATAACATCCCTATTCTGGTTACAACGTGTTTTTATTATTAGGTCTTGTCCAACACAAACAGTAGCTTACACTCTAATTATACTGTCGTGATCTACTCTTGTGAGTTCTGTCAATATAATTTGACCCAAGGAAATATTGTTGTTGACACCATTTTGCAAAATGACAGCGCTCATTCTCAAATACACAAAGTAGATTACTTCTTTTGCACTGTAAAACTGAAACTATCTGTAAAGGATTTCTATGTGCACCTTTATTTCCCATTGTCCTGAAAATAGGAAACTAAATAGCATAACAAGGTGTCTCCTATATATTGTGTTGGAACAACTCTGATGCCCTCATGTGGGAAAAAAATATTTTAACACCTGCCAACTTGGCTGAAAGTTTGTGCTTGGAAACAGTTGAAATCCTGCACAAAAATTTGGACATGGTTCTGAAATTAAGAAACTAAGAATTTTTACTTCCATTCCAAATTGAGCAAAAATATGCTCCAACTACACAAAAAGTACATAAAAATTATAAGATACAATAAGTCTTTCAGAATCTTGAAAAAAAAAAAAAAAAAGCAGGTAACATAAAAATGCACCATTTATATGAAAACTTCTACTTCTTGCAATCACTTAATTTGTTGGGTTCTATGTGTCCTGGCTTATATTTTTATTATCTATTTATCTAAAAACTGCTTTCAGTGGTGAAAGAGTCATTAATTTCTCATTTCTTACTTCATCCATCAGCTCTTATAAACATGTTTTTTTCAGTGGGAAGTTCAAATGCTGTGTTTACAGGATAGGAGATAAAGAGTGAAAAATAAAATCTGTTTTTCTTTTGTTTAAATTCACTCAAATTCACATCCTGTCTTAAAACAAAAATTCTAAAATAAATAAATAAATAAGTCTGTCCATTATACTGAATATTTTTTCTGCAGATTATTCTTCATGTCTCACTGAATGTGAATTAAAAAACAGATCTCTTGAAACTGCTTATGTCTAGATTTTGGAAATGTACTATTACTACATCTTTGGTACAACTCCCTCAGCTGCTCCTCATAAGACTAGTTCTCTAGATCCTTCACCAGCTTCGTTGCCCTTCTCTGAACATGCTCCAGCACTTCAATGTCCTTCTTGTCCAAGACCCCAAAACTGAACACAGTGTTCGAGGTGTGGCCACACCGGAGCCAAGTACAGGGGACAATCACTTCCCTAGTCCTGCTGACCTCTTGATTTTTGATATAAGTGAGGATGCTGTTGGCCTTCTTGGCCACCTGAGCACACTGCTGGCTCATATTCCCTGGCTATTGACCAATACCCCCAGATCCCTTTTGCAGGGTAGTTTCTCAGACACTCTTCCCCCAGCCTGTAATGTTGCATGGGGTTATTGTGCCCCAAGTGCAGAACACAACATTTAGCCTCATACAGTTGGCCTCATCCCATTGATCCAGCCTGTCCAGACCCTCTGTAGACCCTTCATACCCTCAGTCAGGTCAATACTCACACCCAATTTGGTGTTGTCTGTGAACTTATTAAGGGATCCTTTCATCCAGATCATTGATGAAGTAATTGAAGAGAACTGGCCCCACTACTGGGCCCTGGGGGACACTACTTGTGATGGGCCTCCAGGTGTATTTAACTCCATTCACCATGTCTCTTCCAGCCACAGAGCCAGCTTTTAACCCAACAAAGCATACACCTATTGAAGCCATGATCAACCAGTTTCTCCAGGAGAATGCTTTGGGAAATAGTGTCAAAAGCCTTACTGAAATCAAGGTAGACAATATCCACAGTCATTCACTTGTCCATTTAACACGTCACCTTATTGTAGGAGATCAAGCTGATTAAGCAGGACCTACCTTTCATGAACCCATGCTGACTGGGCCTGATTGCCTGATAGCTCTGTAGGTGCCACATGATGGCACAAGATAATCTGTCCCATGAGCTTCCTCAGTACTGAGGTCAGACTGACAGGCCTGGATCCTCCTTCCAGCCCTTCTTGTAGATGGGGATCACATTTGCTAGCTGCCAGTTGACTGGGACCTTCCCTGATAGCCAGGACTGCTAATAACTGATGGAAAGCATCCTGGTGAGCACTTCCACCAGCTCTCTCAGTACTGTTGGGTGGATCACATCTGGCCCCATAAACTTGCATATGTTTAAGTGGTTTATCAGGTCATTAAATATTTCCTCGTGAATTATGAGGGCTTCATTCTGCTCCCTATCTACTAGTCCCCCTCCCTATCCCTATCTACTAGTCCCCCTCAGGGGACTAGGTACCTGGAGAACAACTGGTCTCGCTGCTAAAGACTGAGGCAAATAAGTCTTCAAGTACTTCAGCCTTTTCCTCATCAATTTTCACTATTTCCCCTCACAGCCAATAAAGGATGCAGATTTTCCTTAGCCCTCCTTTTCTTGTTTACGAATTTGTAAAAACATTTTTTACTGTCTTTAACGGCGGTACTCAGACTGAGCTCCAGCTGGGCTTTGGCTCTTCTAATTTTCTCCCTGCACAACCTCACGACATATTTATAGTTCTCCTGAGCAGCCAGCCCCTTATTCCAAAGGTCATAAACACTCTTTTCTTCCTGAGCTCTAGCCACATCTCTCTGTTCAGCCAGGACAGTTTTCCACACCAGCTCATCTTTTGGCATGTGGGGACGGCCTGCTCCTGCACCTTTAAGATTTCCTTCTTGAATAGTGTCCAGCCATCCTGGACCACCTCCCAAGGGATTCCACCAACCAGTCTCCTAAGTAGGCTGAAGTCTGCGCTCCAGAAGTCCAGGGTGGCAGTTCTGCTCACCCCCCTCAAATAGGGGCCTGGCAAATAGCAAATTCAGGACCCTGAACTTCCAAAGAGCAAAATTTCAGCTGTTTAAAAAACTAGTGGACAAGATCCCCTGGAACACTGTTGTTAGGGACAAAGGAACTGAACACAGCTGGCAACTGTTTAAGGATGTTTTTCTTAGAGCACAGGAACTCTCCATCCCCGTGTGTAAGAAAGCGAGCTGGGAGAACAGGAAATGGAGATGGCTGAGCAAGTCCTGCTGGTCAAACACTAGAACACTAGTTTGGAGGTAGATAAGGTAAGTAAGGTTTAAGTGGTGTGATTGTCATTGTGTGAACCTTCCTCACCACTATGACGTTTGTCCTTTGACTTTTTGTTTGAGGATGCAGTGATTGTAGATTTTAGCTGTCCTGCAAAGTGTGGTGGCTTAGTTCATTTTTTTTGTTTGTTTGTTTGTTTATTCTTATATACATACTTGGGTCTTACTGAATAAGCCACCTTAGAATGATATACTTTTTCTATTGTTTACTTTGACAGAAAATAAATAACTTGGGTTTCAGGTTGTGTTTCCTTCTTTTACTCTGTAAGGAAGCTGTGAATAACAATATAAAAAGAAATACATTTTACCATGATTTCAGGAAAAGGGACAAATGGCTTAACTCTCCATCCCCTTGCGTAAAAAAGCGGGCAGGGAGGGCAGTCAACTGGGATGGCTGAGCAAGGACCTGCTGGTCAAACTGAGGCACAAGAAGGAAATACACAGGCAGTGGAAGCATGGACTTGTGGCCTAAAATGAGTACAGGGATGTTATCCGGATGTGCATGGATATGATCAGGAATGCCAAGGCACAGATTGAACTGAGCTTGGCAAGGGATGCAAAGAATAACAGGAAGGGATTCTGTAGGTACATTACTCAGAAAAGAAAGGCCAAGGAGAGTGTCCCCCCTCTGATGGATGAGAAAGGTGAACTGGTAATGACGGACACGGAGAAGGATGAAGTATTCAACAGCCTCTTTGCTTCAGTCTCCACTGCCAGTCAGGTTTCTCACGCCTCTAGTTTCCTTGAATTTGTAGATGAGAGCTGGGGGAGCAAAGTTCCACACACTGTAAGCAAAGAGCAGGTTTGAGACCACCTGATGAAATTAAACAGGTACAAGTCTGTGGGACTTGATGACATGCATCCTAGGGTCCTGAGGGAAGTGGCTGATGTAGTTGCCGATCCACTCTCCACCATATTTGAAAAGTCACGATGGTATTCAGGCGAAGTCCCTGGTGACTGGAAAAACAGAAACATCGCTCCCATTTTTAAAAAGGGTGGAAAGTAAGACCCAGGGAAATACAAACTTATGAGCCTCACCTCTGTGCATGAGAAATCATGGAACATATCCTCCTGGAAGCAATATCAAGAAACATGGAGGACGAGAAGGTGATCCGAGACAGCCAGCATGGCTTCACCAAGAGCAAATCATGCCTGACCAATAATGGCTTTCTGGTGGCTTTCTACGATGGAGTGAAGGCATCAGTTGAAAGAGGAAGACCAACCAATGTCACCTACCTGGACTTCTGCAAGGCCTTTGACACAGTCCCACATGACATCCTGGTCTCCAAATTGGAGAGAGATGGATAAGATCACACCCAGAGAGTGGTGGTCAAAGGCTATATGTCCAAGTGGAGGCTAGTGATGAGTGGTGTACCTGAGGAGTCTGTCCTCTGACCGGTACTGTTCAATACCTTTATCAACAACATAGACAGTGGGATTGAGTGCACCCTCAGCAAATTTACAGATGACACCAAGTTGAGTGGTGCGGTTGGTACTATGGAAGGAAGGAATGCCATCCAAAGGGACAAGTTACATAAGGGGGCCCATGTGAACCTATTGAGGTTCAACAAGGTCAAGCGCAAGGTGCTGCACCTGGGCCAGAGAAATCCCAGACATGAGAACAGACTGGGGGAAAAACTCATTGAGAGTAGTCCTGCAGAGAAAAACTTGGGAGTTCTGGTGGACAAAAAGCTTGACATGAGCCAGCAGTGTCCATTTGCAGCTCAGGCGGCCAACTACATCCTGGGCTGCAACAGTGTTCTATAAAAGAGCAGCCAGCAGGCTGAGGGAGGTGACTGTCGCCCTCTACTCAGCCCTTGTGAGTCTCCACTTGGAGTGTTGTATCTAAGTCTGAGGCCCCCAGCCCACGAAGGATGTGGGTCTTTTAAAGCAGGTCCAGAGGAGTGCCAGAAAGATGATCAGGAGGCTGGAGCACCTCTCCTTTGGAGAAAGGCTGAGAAGAGAGTGCTGGGACTGAACAGCCTGGAGAAGAGAAAGCTCCAGGGAGACCTCATTGCAGCTTTTTAATATTTAAAGGGGGCTTACAGAAAAGACAGAGGGCAATTTTTTGCTCAATCAGATAGTGGTACAACAAGGATTTAAACTACTGGAGGAGAGATTTAGATTAGAGGTTAGGAGAAAATTCTTTACTCAGAGGGTGGTGAGGCACTGGAACAGCTTGCCCAGAGAAGTTGTGAATGCCCCACCCCTGGAAGTGTTCAAGACCAGCTTAGATGAGGCCCTGGGCAACCTGATCTACTGGGTGGCATCTAGAGGTTGGAACTAGATGATCTTTTAGGTAGGTCCCTTACAACCCAAGCCATTCTGTGAGGATTCTGTGATGATTTCTATATTTGTACTGATTGTGTCAAGCTGTTTCAGGAATAACCTATACTTCTAGACATATTACAAATACCTAGTGAAAAGAATTCCCCATGCCCCTAAAACTTCAGAATTTGTGTATTCTTACAGCCTGACTGCATCAGAGCCTGTGAAAAAGAAACAGATAAGAGTTTACATTATTTGAACCTATGACCACTCCTTGTGTTTTCTCCTCCAAAATGGCTAGATAAATCTGATTATATTACCTGCGGTAACCCTTTATATTTCTTCTCCATTATAACACATATATCACAAAAGATTACTTGAAGAATTCAGCTTTTTCTTTTCTGTTAAATGATCTCTGAACCATCAGTTTTCTGAGAGTATTCATTATTTCAACATAAATGCTTCATGTGAACATATCTGCCCAAGGGTTGATTGCAAATTATGTACTCTT
The DNA here is from genome assembly GCF_013377495.2 of Cygnus atratus. Classification (NCBI taxonomy): domain Eukaryota; kingdom Metazoa; phylum Chordata; class Aves; order Anseriformes; family Anatidae; genus Cygnus; species Cygnus atratus. Next base: position 42,656,777 of record NC_066396.1, read on the forward strand.
GTTACTGTACTTCTCTGAGTATTTTTTATTAATTATTTGTATTGTGTGACTAAATCATATGACTTACATGGCATTGTTTCTGCTTGGCAATTCTGTGACTGAGGAAAACCTTCACAATATAGGAGGCAGATCATTTCAGCATGAATAGCATATCCTCAAACAAATATCATTGTTTTCATATGTAAGTGAATATTTTTATGAAGAACAGTAATTCCTCAATATTCTCTTAAACAACAGTCTCTTCAAAGTATGTGTTTGTTGCATAACCAAAAGTGTAAACACCAGCCTGCGTCTTGGCCAAGCCAAAACCAGTCCATTTTTGGCCATGGATATGCTTTTTCATTACTCTATTCAGCTTTGGTCTTCAATTTAAAAAATAAATGAATAAATAAACAAAATGTTAAGAAACCAGTAAACACTACAAGGAAATTTACAATATTTCCTATGCGTTTTGATATTTAAATGACATTTATTTAATACCATTGGAAGATGCAACTCTTCAAAGTAGATCCCACCTCCTAGTGCATCTCAAGAAACACATACAAAAAAAATGAATTCTGCTTCAACAACCAGGTGACTCAGATATGGCCTGAAAGGCAGCCTTCAAAATACCACACCTCTTATCTCCACATTCACAGAAGCCTATGTACAAGTTTTGCATGGTCAGGGCATTATTTCTTTGGGGAATCATTGTCAGTCAGTGAGGCAAACTAAGGAGGGGAAAAAACGTGCCAGACCACAAACATCATAGAAAAATACCATAGGATTATTCCTTTAAGTGTAAATATTGGCACTGTTATAGCTTAATTCCTACAGAGTATCTTCCATGAGTTTGTTTGATTTCCTTGTGAGGCTAAGGGTGACACATGGACTGACAGAAACAGCTTAGGAATACAATCAATGAACCATGCTTTAGTTTTAAAGATAGGCTTTCAAATTCACACTGAAAATCTCTTTGAGTTCTCAAGGTGGCTCTTTAGCACATTTTTTCTGGATAGCTACCCAGCATTGAACAGCTAACAAATATCTTAGCAAAATGGCTGTTCCTTTCTCCCATGTCATAGGGAGCTGATCACCAGCTTAGGACAGAACCCTGAAGTCACAATGGATCAGATCCACAGCACTCCTACATAATTTTCTGTCAAACTGGAATCTACATTGTCTTGGTTATTGTATTGGGTCTGACTGGGATGGAGTTAATTTTCCCTGCAGCAGCCCATACAGTGCTGTGCTCTGCACTTGTAGCTAGAACAGCACTGGTATCACACCAGTGTTTTGTCTATTGCTGTGCAGAACTGGCACAAGATCCAGACTCCCTCCTACCCCCTCAAAGGCTGTAGGCTGGGAGTGGGCAAGATGTGACATCACTATGGCAGCTGACCTAAAGTGACCAAAGGGATATTCCATACCGTATGATGTCACACAGCAATAAAAGCTAGGGAACAAAAAGGAGAAGGAGAAGGGGGGACTCTCCTTATGAAGATGTCTGTCATCCCAAACAGCTACATGTATTCATAATCATAAAATCATGTAGGTCTTGCTTCCCAGGATGTGACCAAACATCACTTGTTCATGTATGTTTTTTTCCCTCTTTGCTTCTGCTTTCTTGTTTTGTTTTGTTTTCCCCTCTTTCTTTTCCCTTTAATTAAATTATCCTTATCTCAACACCTCAACATTTTCCTTTCCAGCATACTTTCTTCTACCCCTCTTCTTTTGAAGAAGGAGTGATTGCGGTGGAATTCAGCTGATCAGCAGTGTAAAACCGCCACAAGGATGAGTTTATTTCTTAAAATCACTTTAAAACATCTAAACAGCATGAGTGAGCCATACTCAAATAGAACATCTGAGGAAAGGAAAACAAGTATCTAGAATTTTGTTAGAGGAAAAAATATCATTCCAATCCCACAACCTGAGAGAATTGAGGCTCCTGCATCATCATGCCCCCAGCTCCAACCAGCAAAGAGATCAAAAGGGTTTTCCCAGTAGGCACATACACAGAGACCACATGTAAACACTATATATATATTTATACATGTAGCTGGCCCATGGTCTGACACATGGAGCACTCGCATGAATGTTAACAGTAGCCTGGCTGAGCAGGACCAAGGTCTACTGGTAAGAATGCATATACACATATACAATCTGGATCAAACAGTCCACCCAATAGCCACTCCTGGATTCAGTCTCCCCAGCTGGCAGCACATCGACATACACAAACCCACTACAGTTGCTGGTACAGACCTACAGACAGGCACACAGCCACGGACACAAACGCAGATGCGGAGTTAGCCAGGACTCACCTGGTACCATAGCAGACCCCTGTACACTTTCACCCTTACAGCTAGTCAGGCATTCTCACACCCAGAGCTGGCTTTTAAGATACCCACTCACCCTCTTCTTGCAGGCCACATCTGTTCACCAACTGTCTAGCTTGAACTTCAATAACAATCACACACTCACACACCCATACAGATGCCATGGGCACAGAGCCCTCCCACCACTTTCTGACTCTGGTTTCTTTGTATAGCCCCATACAGACACACAAACACACTGAATGTAGTGTCCCCCAGGAAAGAGTTATGAAGGCATTTCATAAGATATGGGATGCATGGCAAGGCAAGCATACCAACCAGACCACTAATGGACCCCAGCCATTGACCAGCCCTTTTTATCTAGTTATCCCTCTATTTTCCAACACTTCTTCCTCCTTAAATCACTTAGGTCCATCTCTTTCCCACCTTCAGTTCCTCCTCTAAATATCTAAAGTTTTGTGCTATCCTGAAATACTCTTCTACTACATCTCATAACACATCCCAGGCCTCTGGACAGCAACCTTCCTTATTCTGAAAGGTGACCCCAAGAACTGTTCTGGGTGACTCATCCCAGTGGGTTTCATACCTGGACATGGAACTTTTCTGGACCAGAGGTGGGCTTTTGATGGGCAGATAGCTCCTGTGATAGTTTTGAGGGAATGATGGCTCCTGCTGTGTAGCCAGCAGGGTATTATTTGTTTTGCCAAGTATACCGACATTGTCTCCTTAGTGGGTGTGCAGAGGAGCTTTTATTACATAACCTAACAAAGTTTATTCCATTCATCAATCATAGTTCAATAGTTTGCATCAGTGTTAGCCACTAAATAGTGGCTAATACTTCCCAGTCATATTTTCCAGAGAGAGTATTTGAGTGTTTTGAAAGCTTTAAATAGTAGTTCAAAGTGAAATATAAAGATATAGAGGTGTTTTTTAGTCCAATGTCTATTTTCACAAGATGGTTTATAAATTATTTATCCTTGAGAGTTATCTGGTCTCATTAGATATGGTTATTCCTTTGAAATGCTTGACTAAAATTCAGTCACTGTTCAGGTCTGTACTCTGAGTTTGTCAGAAGTAGATCATGCCTAACAAAAAACTTCTGCTTTGTATGTATGTCTTTCCAGCAGACAAGTTATAGTGATACTGAACTGCTACTGAACAGTTGGTGCTGAATAGGTACCAGATATTTCCAAATTTAAGGTCAGGCTGCTGACTGCAAATACAGCACTTATTTTTTAAAAGATTTACAGCTTGATTTGATGCTAACAATAATAGAGCAATTTCATGCTCCAATTTAAGTAAAACTCTAACCAAAAAAAAATAGTCTAGATAAACTTTTCAATAAAATTAGTGATTTTTTGATCTGTTTGTTATTTTTTTTTTTCATCAGTTCATTGTAATTCTATTCTAAATCCTTCTTACATGGATAACCAAGGTCAAAACTAAAAATCAAACAGAAATATTTTTCCTTGGTGAGCAGGAATTTTCCCATAATACAGATATTACTGCACTTTTTTTCCTTTTACAATATTTCACATTTTGTTGTGAGTATTGTAACTTTTTACATTTTATATTTTTTTCAATGTTTGTGGTATTTACACTCATGTACTCAGCATAGACCTTTATACTTATATCTTTGCCTGAAGTAGTGTCGCATCTCTTAATTTTAAACATCTCACAACTGTAGGTCATGTTAAATATGGTAGAACTTTCTATTGAAATGCACAGGTGTATGCTAATCTATGCCAAATGTTATATTGAGCATAACTCAACAACATCATGCAAAAGCAGATGAAGTCTCAATATAGAGTTAGATTAAAGCTCCTTAGCAGTGCTGATAAAGCCCTGCATCAGATGTCCAGACAAAAAAAAAAAAAAAAAAAAAAAAAAAAAAGCTACCTCTGATCTATAGACTGGAGCTTCTGGAATTTGTGAAATGGAAAATTCCACAAACACAATAAAATAAAAAGTTGAAAGGGTGTGAGTATCGTTTTCCATGTGTAGGGTTCAAAATCATTTCCTTTGGCCCCAAAATATGAATGAATTAATGAAATAATATGAAAAGAATGAATGAAACAAAGAAAAGCTCTCCTAACCCTAGCAGAGTTTTCATTTCTGTGTGAGCTAGCACAACTTTTATTCTGGGTCAATAATAAATTGCACTTTGTTCTAACACAATAAAATATTAGAGTGATGCTGAAAATGAACTGGATTTCCATTCTGATGTGTTTTAGTTTTCCTACCACAGTTTTCACAAATGAACACTAACACTGTTTCTCCTGATCTATGAGTCATACCTAGAAGCTAATATCTTATATCCAGTGAAAATATCAGCCCTTATTTATGGAGTACCATTGCTGATGACACTGTTTTGGTACATTCCATCTCACACTAGCTACCTCTGAAGTAAAACACAGTACAGGGTCTTTGTGTTGTAATTTCATACAAGAACCACTGTATATATTTAGCAAAATTTAGAATGTGCTTACTTATGAAGTACAACAAAAAGCTTTTTGACAATACCAGTACCAACAAATAAAAAGCAAATAAAAACAAATTAAAATAAAATAAAATATAAAATAAAATAAAATAAAATAAATAAAATAAAAATAAAATAAAATAAAATAAAATAAAATAAATAAATAAAACATACTCCCAAGTTTTGTCATACTGAAGAATTAAGAAGCAGGATATTCTTCTTTCCTTGTTAAGCTTTGGCCAGGCCAGGTAGGTTTTGGTCTTTTAATCCACCTACAGCCTTTTCAGAAATCCACTATAATAAAACTAATTTTCCTTTACAGAGACTTCCTCTGCTGTTATTTAAAGCATTGTACTACTCACCAAGTACAGATGAAGCATAACTGATTTGCTAGTCATCTAGAATTGTTATACGGAAATATTCTGCAGAAGGAATGCTTTTAGCTAATACCTTTTCAGCAGGGTCCCAGAAAAAAAAAATAAAATGGATTTTTCAATATCATATACCACATCAGCTAAGAAATATTGCCAGGTGCTTAAATGATTCAACAGCTGGATGTATGCAGCATCTGCTTGTGTTTGTGTGCCTCTATGTCAGGTAGAACACAGTGATCTCCAAGTTGCACAAAAAACTTCTGGCCAAGCACTGGGAAGGAGTGACTGTAATCACAGAGCATGTTATATTGTTCACCATTTCTCCTTTACAATAAAAGAAATAAAATATTTAATAACACATCAAGACTATGATCTATTTCAGCAACACTGGAGCCTTTTACTCTCTCCAGTTCAGATTCACAATTCAGGTAATAACTAGTTCTCTTCAAAGTCTGTCTGTTCATTACCTGTAGCCTTTTACTGAAAATTCATATTATTCTCATCTGAATTAAACATATTGCTCAATTAATTGCGCCGATATTTATTTATTTATTTAATGTAGGATCTTCTTGGTACTCCCAATAAGAAAAACTTAAATTCTTGAAACTCATTCAAAAACGAGTGCTGATGGTCTGTAATCTCTCTACAGAATACTAAGTACCTGGATTACAACAGTGTGTACAAATGATAATGTATGATTACCCTGAATGCTTTGGTTCTCTTAAACCAAAATAAACTTTTAGTTTATACCAGCAGATCTAAGTATTACCTTCCTAAATGGCAACAACAACAACAACAACAACAACAACAATAATAATAATAATAATTCCATATTAAAAATGAACAATGCTTACAGAGTTTAGTATGCTGCAAAATGTTCTAACATTTGTTATATTATCTTCCTTTCTCAAACAAAAAAAAAAAAAGGAAAGCAGCCAAATAGACAAACAATAGATTTTCAAGAATACCAAATTCTTCTTCTGATTGTATATCAAGATATCATTTCTATTCACGACCCAATAAATTTAAAGAAAATCATGCCAAGTTTAAACTTCCACTACAGAAAGGTTAAAATCTACTTAGTTCACTTACATTCAGACACTCAGAAGTCCAGAGTAGTGGGGATGAATATTATACTGAATTCTGTCTGGTTGTCTTTGTGACCAATAAATATATTATGCAAAGTTAAGGTGATTAAAAAAATACATGAAGATACACCAAATATGGTACAATATCTTAAAGACTAATTATTTAGGATGCATGCATTATCTGTCTGCACTTGCATGAAGAATGTCAGCTTTGTGCAGATTGTGTGAATTCTGTGGAGACAGCCATCTGTAAAATCACATCAGAAACCTCTTGTCGAGGAGGAAGATTTTTTTTTTCTTATGATGTGACTCCCAAGACAGTGCATACTTGCCATGCCAAATAAAAAGAGACATCACCAAGGCATACAGCTGATCAGTAATTCTATAAAAAGGAATTTACTGCTGAAATTATTCACTGCTGAATTAGAAACCTTAGACTGATTTTACAAAGTGTTGTGCTACAGACTTAGTAATAGGGAAAAAAAGTCATCCCAGCAAAATATTGAAGCAATATCTCCTCACTGCTGGTACTAACCACGGATGACTTTCCTCTACAAATTTAAGTACTTGAAGAGGTAATGAGTTGATTCAAATAACATCAAATATAACACAGTAAAAAGGTTATTCTGAAGAAAAAATGTTTAATGCAAACAAGATAATGTTTTAAGCCAACAAAGACCTCAATTCCAAATATATCATAACAGAACAACAAGAAAAGTCATCTTTCCAAATCTACATTAGAACGTCTTCCCCAAAATGAACAATTTGTATTCTACCTGTTAAAATAGGTTTGGTAATTTTAAGAAAAAAAATCAATGTTCTCATTTTTCTAATGTTCACAAGGCCAAGCTGAAAAGAATAAAAAATAAAACCTGTAAAGAGTTTTTTTGGAAAGTATTCTGCCATTCCTTCTCCCATCTTCTCTCAGAAATTCAAGATGATGACAGGGAATGTACCTCTCCCTATGGTCACAGCATCTGAGAAAAACATACAATGCTTCCCAGCAACTTGAAAGCTTCTGAAGTTTTTTTCTTGCCCTGTTTAATCATGCAGAGTTAACATAGAGTTTGAGATATTCACATCACGACAAAACTTAGTAGAAAGATGGGATAAAATGGTCACGTCACTCTTGACAGGAAGATCAATCATTCAGTTAATTATTTTTTTTCCCTTATGAACTTGTCATTGTTGTGTTTTTGTGACTCTTTATTACCTTTTTGTACCAGAACTCAGGATTCCCATCTAGAGAGATCTGGAAATTCAAATCTTTTTAATTCAGCTAGCCTGCAAGTTTATGTTATGTATCTCATGAACAAGAAACCTAAGATTTATATCTCTTCCTTGAAACTGAACATTATCAATGTATGAAAATAAAACATGTATATGTATGTAAGATAAGTTGGCAGGGTGGAAAATGAAAGATTTTATGTATGTTCAAAATAGTAAAATTTTATATGTATATATATATATATATATATATATTTCCTTTGATTAGTTCTCCATTAAAGCATATTTAAAGATTAAATATTCTTACCTTCTGCCGTATGAAGATTTACATCAAAATACTCTGCTGTTTTAGACATACAAACTAATATTCTTTTAGTTCTGTGAACAGAACTGGTTGCAGCTAGCTGTGTTATTTGGTGTCTGCTTTATGGCTGATGTCAAAGAGGTCAAATTTGTGTTTCATTTTGCAGCCAATTACATCTTCACAATTCATTTCAAAACAATGAAGTTACAACCAGAAATTGCTTTTCTAAAGCTGCAAAGATACAAAGTTTTTGCTCTAACAGTCAGTGATTATACCACTTAGCAGTCCCAGAGGCTTTGCTTGCCAACTTAATTGAGAATTTTAGAAAATTCTTGACTCCACAAATTCTCCAGACAGAAGCAGCATTAAGCATCACATGAGCTTGAATGATTTTCCTTCTTAGACACATTGAACATCTTGCGAATCACTAAAAGTCTGACATAATAGGGACTTTGTTTCTCTTCAATACTGCCAAAACCACCAATAATATTTTACTGATTATTCTGGAAAAGACATGGAGGGTTTATTTGTTTGTTTGCTTGCTTGTTAGTTTAAGACAATGAACTTCTGTATTCATGTTCAGCAATACACATGTATCAATAAAACTTGTGTGTAATATTTATCATATTTCAATATGATATCTATATCTATATTTATTATTGATCATAGAGTAAGAAAAGGTGTACTTATTTTCTTAAAACACTGTAAAAAATATGCAGATGATTACCTAAAAGTACATATCAGTAAAATTTGAACTCTTCTTAATTAGAACAATGTGTTGTATATTTCTTAATTATTTGTGTTAATCAGTATCCTCATATCCACTCTCTACCATTGGTAAAATAATCTTTTCCAAATGCATACAGCTCTTACCGTTTAAGTGCCAAAATATATGCAGGTAGATAAGCAAAAAGAATGGAAAAGACAGACTTGCTGACAACAAAGAGTTAAGTATATAGAGAAAGATAATCACCTTTTCCCCCACCATCCTGTCTCCAATTAAATTAGGATGTAAATTCATTTTAAAAGTTATTTTGAAGAGCTCAAGGGTCCATTATGAACAACATTATGATACTTCCATCTTTTTTAGACAATTAGTTTTTCCAAAATGAGCAGTATTATTTACTGTAGAAAATGTCTTAGGACAGGCTTCAAAAGAAAGTTAAAGAATTCTAATTTATACTGTCACAGTGATGTGTCCAACACAATTTTTCAGATTTGCTTTCTTGATGTCTTTGCCTTCTCCTTTTCCCACTTCTCTGAAATTATCCCTTTAACATGGAACTCCTCACTATCTCCAGTTTTCTTGAAAGGTTTTCCATCAGAACCCATTCTTGGGCCTGAACTTGTCCTTCTAGCTTTTGATTTGTCTTTACAATCCATTAAATGTTTCACTTCCCTTTAAAACTAACACAGTTTTGATTTATTTTCAGAAATTGTTGGAAGTACTTGAGAAACATCCAAGTTCACTGAAATAGCCTTATTAGGCTTTCTTCTGTTGCATGAGTTGAAGTCAATGGTAGCACAAATTCAGAAACAATAAATCTATCAAGCTGCCTAAATAAAGAGGAAAAGTAGTTAGATAATCAGCAGTAGTCTGAAAAGGATAAATAAAAGTCATCAGACTTCTTCCTATCCCAGAACACAAGAATTTTTGATCAGTTTGCAACAGGAGGAGTTTGGAAGCTAAACTTATAATTTGTTCTGGAGCAAAAGAGCACTGTGCAGAGCAGCATATAAGTCATTTTTGGATTACCTAACCCACCTGATCTCTATTTTCCTTATTCGTATTCCACCAGATGATATTTGATGTTGATTTAACTTACTCTCCACTTCTTTCACTCCACGTAATTCAAGCCACTGCTCATTTCCCAGCTTACCTGTTTCTGAATCACTACTAAAATTGGCTGTTAAATGCTCCCTCATAGTTCCTCCATCTTAAGAATCTCATTAGACATCAGCAGAGGCTCCATAGTGCTCGGCATTTTATTTTCTTTCCACATTTACTATATGGCAGTTACCAACCACAACAGGTGAGAAATACAACTCATTTAAGAAGATTGTTCATCTTGTCTTGAAATACCAACTCATGATACTGTTCCCTGCTGAGACAGTAACTGGCATTTTGCACCAGAGGTCACAGAAAGAGGAGCATGAATAACCACCATATTGCCCTTACTGTTATGCTGCTGATCTCTTGAATCACACCAACAAGAAATGTATCATAGTTTAGATCCAGGACCCCTACCCTGCACATATTCTGGGCAGAGACACCTCTCACTAGACCAAGTTGCTCAAAGCCCCTTCCAGCTTGGCCTTGAACACTGACAGGGACATGGGAATCAACAGTTTATCTGGGCAAACTGTCCCAGTGTTTCACCACCTTCACAGTAAAGGATTTCTTCTAAATCTCTAATCTAAATCTACCCTCTGTTAGTTTAAAGCCATTCCCCCCTTGTCCTATCACTGTGTTCCCTGACAAAGAGTCCCTCCCCAGCTTTCCTGTAGGTCCCTTTAGGTAATAGAAGGCTGCTGTAAGGTCTCCCCGGAGCCTTCTCTTCTCCAGGCTAAACAACCTCAACTCTCTGCCTCTTTTTGTAGATGAGGTACTCCAGGCTCCTCTGATCATCCCCTTAGCCCTTCTCTGGACTCACTCCAGCAGGTCCATGTCTTTCTTATGCTAGGGGTCCCAGAGCAGGGCACAGCAATCCAGGTGGAGTTTCACGAGAGCAGTGTAGAGGGAGAGAAACACCTCCCTCAACATGCTAGCTACACTTCTTTTAATGCAGTCCAAGAAATAGTTGACCTTCTGGGCTGCAAGCACACATTGCTGGCTCATGCTGGCACTGTCATCCACCAGTTCCCCCATGTCCTTCTCTGCAGTGCTGCTCTCAATCCACCCGTTGCCCAGCCTTTGTTCATGTTTGGGATTTCCCTGACCCAAGGGCAATCTTCACAGTTCCTACCATCTGAAAAGTAAGCATACTGATTTTACCTACATATTTGAAACTTTTTTGAAAAAATCAGTTCTATCTCCTTTTCTGAACTATTTCCATCAGCTGTATCAGTTATCAATTTTACCTCCCTTATACCCCCAACTACTTTATCCTAAGATCAGCAGTATTGCCTAATTTCTATTCTTAATTTTGTTGTCTCTGGCTTGGAATGTGTACACAGAGTTTTTAATTTGTCACAGACATATGGTCTCTAGCATTGCCACCTACATCTAAGAGAGATTTTATCATTTAATGGCCTTTTTTCAACAGAGGTGAACACCTGCATCTTCCCTCAAATCAGAGCATAATCATTGTGTATAACACTATTTGTCTACATGTCCTCCTTATTTTCTCTTAATAGTTGGGGGCATATCATGGGAGACTTTAAATAACCTCAACACCCTATTTTTGCTCACCGTTATCATCTGATGTTCTTGTATATAGTTGTTTTGTTTTGTTTTCCTTAACTTTTAAGATTTTCAATGCTGTCAAGAATGACCTTCATTTCTGGGCTCTACATTGCACTTCAAGCCTTGTTTGTCCTTAATCATAAAATCATAGAATGGCTTGGGTTGGAAGGGACCTCATAGACTATCTTGTTCCAATCCCCCCATGCCATAGGCAGGAACATCACCCACTAGATCAGGTTGCTCAGGGCCTCATCTAAGCTGGTCTTGAACACCTCCAGGGATGGGGCATCCACAGCTTCTCTGGGCAACCTGTTCCAGTGCCTCACCACCCTCTGAGTAAAGAATTTTCTCCTAACCTCTAATCTAAATCTCTCCTCCTTTAGTCTAAAAACATTCCCCTTCATCAAGTCATTATCCAATTGAAAAAAGAGTTGCTCTCCATCTTTTTTGTAAGTCCGCTTTCAGTACTGAAAGGTTGCAATGACGTCCCCCGAGAGCCTTCCCTTCTCTAGGCTTAAATGGCCCAGCTCTCTCAGCTTTTCTATGTAGGAGAGATGCTCCAGCCCCTTGATCATCTTTCTGGCACTCCTCTGGACTCATTCTGAAAGATCAACATCCTTCTTGTGTCAGGGGCTCCAGACCTGGATGCAGCACTCCAAGTGGAGACTCACAAGGGCTGAGTGGAGGGGGACAGCCATGCCTGTCAAACTGCTGACCACTCTTTTGTTGCAGCCCAGGATGTAGTTGGCTGCAAGTGCATGCTGCTGGCTCATGTCAAGCTTTTTGTCCACCAGAACTCCCAAGTTTTTCTCTGCAGGACTACTCTCAATGAGTTTTTCCCCCAGTCTGTTCTCATGTCTGGGATTTCTCTGGCCCAGGTGCAGCACCTTGCGCTTGACCTTGTTGAACCTCAATAGGTTCACATGGGCCCCCTTATGTAACTTGTCCCTTTGGATGGCATTCCTTCCTTCCATAGTACCAACCGCACCACTCAACTTGGTGTCATCTGTAAATTTGCTGAGGGTGCACTCAATCCCACTGTCTATGTTGTTGATAAAGGTATTGAACAGTACCGGTCAGAGGACAGACTCCTCAGGTACACCACTCATCACTAGCCTCCACTTGGACATATAGCCTTTGACCACCACTCTCTGGGTGTGATCTTATCCATCTCTCTCCAATTTGGAGACCAGGATATCATGTGGGACTGTGTCAAAGGCCTTGCAGAAGTCCAGGTAGGTGACATTGGTTGGTCTTCCTCTTTCAACTGATGCCTTCACTCCATCGTAGAAAGCCACCAGAAAGCCATTATTGGTCAGGCATGATTTGCTCTTGGTGAAGCCATGCTGGCTGTCTCGGATCACCTTCTCGTCCTCCATGTTTCTTGATATTGCTTCCAGGAGGATATGTTCCATGATTTCTCATGCACAGAGGTGAGGCTCATAAGTTTGTATTTCCCTGGGTCTTACTTTCCACCCTTTTTAAAAATGGGAGCGATGTTTCTGTTTTTCCAGTCACCAGGGACTTCGCCTGAATACCATCGTGACTTTTCAAATATGGTGGAGAGTGGATCGGCAACTACATCAGCCACTTCCCTCAGGACCCTAGGATGCATGTCATCAAGTCCCACAGACTTGTACCTGTTTAATTTCATCAGGTGGTCTCAAACCTGCTCTTTGCTTACAGTGTGTGGAACTTTGCTCCCCCAGCTCTCATCTACAAATTCAAGGAAACTAGAGGCGTGAGAAACCTGACTGGCAGTGGAGACTGAAGCAAAGAGGCTGTTGAATACTTCATCCTTCTCCGTGTCCGTCATTACCAGTTCACCTTTCTCATCCATCAGAGGGGGGACACTCTCCTTGGCCTTTCTTTTCTGAGTAATGTACCTACAGAATCCCTTCCTGTTATTCTTTGCATCCCTTGCCAAGCTCAGTTCAATCTGTGCCTTGGCATTCCTGATCATATCCATGCACATCCGGATAACATCCCTGTACTCATTTTAGGCCACAAGTCCATGCTTCCACTGCCTGTGTATTTCCTTCTTGTGCCTCAGTTTGACCAGCAGGTCCTTGCTCAGCCATCCCAGTTGACTGCCCTCCCTGCCCGCTTTTTTACGCAAGGGGATGGAGAGTTAAGCCATTTGTCCCTTTTCCTGAAATCATGGTAAAATGTATTTCTTTTTATATTGTTATTCACAGCTTCCTTACAGAGTAAAAGAAGGAAACACAACCTGAAACCCAAGTTATTTATTTTCTGTCAAAGTAAACAATAGAAAAAGTATATCATTCTAAGGTGGCTTATTCAGTAAGACCCAAGTATGTATATAAGAATAAACAAACAAACAAACAAAAAAAATGAACTAAGCCACCACACTTTGCAGGACAGCTAAAATCTACAATCACTGCATCCTCAAACAAAAAGTCAAAGGACAAACGTCATAGTGGTGAGGAAGGTTCACACAATGACAATCACACCGCTTAAATCTTGCTTACCTCATCTACCTCTAAACTAATGTTCTTTGTTTTAAATTCATAATATGGATTCTAAGATCTAATGTTTAAAATACGTAGAAGAGTGACCAGAATATGTAAGTACTTACAAACTCACTAATCTCTGAATATAATTTTTTATTTTTATTATTTTTTTAGCCCTTCTACAGATCACTTACACAAAACCAGATTATTTTCACTTTGTATCACTAAAAATAATACTAAGTGAACTGATGAAGTACTCTCCAAGAATTCTGCATTAGTATATCAGGACAGGTAATAAGACTTTGGACTCAAAGTCTACTAGTTGTCCAAAAATATCATATTGTTTCCCTAATATTTTTTACATCATGTTTATGTGTTACTAATGCAATAATTAACAAGAAATAGAACAATATATGATGTAGAGAAGTGAAAAAGTTGTGATATTATGGAGGAGAAAACTTGTGTTCTGCTATATATGTTCCAAAATGTTCTAAAAGTTAAACTACTAGTAAAATAATAGTTTGTTAAAGTTACATGTGGTAAGAGGCAAACTAACTAGCTCTCAGTTTAGTAGCTCTTTTACACAAAATCAATCAAAATTTAAAGGTGTTAATATAAGCAGTTCAGTATTCTGATTACAGGTTCACAAAATAGTTTTATTCTAATGTATGTTTGTGTTAAAGTGTATTTTTCATCACCTATTAATTTGCAGATTCATAATCTGCAATTAATTCAAGCTAAATATTTTTCCATTACACTTAAGTGTTTACACGCATATGCATGCATATATACTTAAATTTCTATTGCCTTTCAAGAGCAAGTTTCCTTTATATATACATGTATTCCAGTGATCTGCTTTACACATACTATGTAATGTAAAAGTATTGTAGTATGTAGGTAGTATGTAGTATATAGGTAGTATGTAGTATGCAGATAGTATGTAATGTAAAACATACTATCTAATGTAAAAGTTTTACTGTTTATTTGACATCATCTGTAATATAGGTTCATTGCTTCAGTTTTAAAAGTTTGGTCAGCAATGGTTTCTGATGAGTTTCAAAATGTTTACCTTTGAGGAAAAAGCAAACAGGCTTAAACAATATATTTGGATATAGAATCATAAAATCAAAGAATCATTTAGATTGGAAAAGACCTCTAAGATATCTAGTCCAACCTTTAACCTGGCACTTCCACGTCCACCATTAAACCATGTCACTAATCACTACGTCTACACACCTTTTGAAGACCTCCAGGGATGGTGACTCAACTGCTTCCCTGGATAGCCTGTTCCAATACTTCACAACCCTTTCAGTGAATAAATGTTTCCTAATATCCAGTCTAAACCTCCCCTGGCACAACTTAAGGCTGCTTCCCCTTTCCTTATCATTTACTCTATGTATATGTCACAATCACAGAATCACAGAATGGCTGAGGTTGGAAGGGACCTCTGAAGATCATCTAGTCCAAACCCCCTGCCAAACAGGATCACCTAGAGCACATTGCACAGGATAGCATCCAGGTGGGTTTTAAATATCTCCAGAGAAGACTCCACAACCTCTCTGTGCGACCTGTTCCAGTGCTCTGTCACCCTCACAGTGAAGAAGTGCCCTCTCATATTCAAATGGAACTTCATATGCTTCAGTTTGTGTCAATTACCTCTTGTTCTGTCAATGAGCACATCTGAAAAGAGACTAGTTCCATCTTCTTGACACCATCCTTTCAGATACTTACATACAGTCATGAGCTCTCCCCTCAGTCTTCTCTTTTCCAGGCTAAACAGGTCCAGTTGTCTCATCCTATCCTCATATGACAGGAACTCCAGTCCTCTAATCATCTTCATAGCCCTCCTCTGGACTTGCTCCACTAGTTCCATGTCCCTCTTGTACTGGGGAGCCCAGAACTGGACACAATACTCCAGCTGTGGCCCCACCAGGGCTGAGTAGAGGGGGGAAGATCACCTCTCTAGACCTGCTGGCAACAGTCTTCCAAATTCACTCCAGGATACCATTGACCTTCCTGTCCAAAAGGGCACATTGTCAGCCTGCTGTCCACCAGGACCCCCAGCTCCCTCTCTGCAGAGCTGCTCACCAGCCAGCCAGCCCCCAGCCTGTACTGGTGCTTGGGGTTATTCCTCCCTAGGTGCAGGACCCTGCACTTGCCTTTGTTGAACTTCATGAGGTTCCTCTCGGCCCAACTACAGCCTGTCAAGGTCCCTCTGAATGTCAGCACAGCACTCTGGGGTATGAGCCACTCCTCCAAGCTTTCTGTCATCAGCAAACTTGCTGAGGATGCACTCTGTTCCATTGTCCAGGTTGTTGGTGAATAAGTCAAACACTGGACCCAGTGCTGACCCCTGGGGGACACTGCTAGCTACCAGCCTCTAATGAGACCACACCACTGAGCACAACCCTCTGAGCTCTGCCACCCAGCCAGTTATCAAACCACCTCACTGTCCTCTCATCTAGCCCGCACTTCCTGAGCTTGCCTATGAGGATGTTTTGGGAGACAGTGTCAAAAGCCTTGCTGAAGTCAAGGTAGACCATATCCACCACTCTCCTCTCATCTACCCATCTAGTTGTCTCATCATAGAAGGCTATCAGATTGGTTAAACATGATTTCCTCTTGATAAATCCATGGAGTATTGAATCCATGCTGACTATTCCTGATCACCTTCTTGTCCTCCACATGTTTGGAAATGACCTCCAGGATGAGCTGCTCCACCACTTTTCCAGGTATGAAAGTGAGGCTGACTGTCCTGTAGTTGCCTGGGTCCTCCTTTTTGAAGACTGGCACAACATGGACTTTCCTCCAGTCCCCAGGCACCTCTCCTGTTCTCCACAACCTTGCAAAGATGGTGGAGAGTGGCCTATCAATAACATTGGCCAGCTCCCTCAGCACCTGTGGGTATGTTCTGTCAGGGCCCATGGATTCTTGGATGTCAAGTTTGCTTAAATGATCTCTGACCCAATGCTCTTCAACCAAGGGAAAGTCCTCCTTTCTCCAGACTTCTTCTCCTGTCTGCAGGGCCTGAGATTCCTGAGGGCTGATCTTAGCAGTAAAGACTGAAGCAAAGAAGGCATTCAGTGTCTCTGCCTTCTCGATGTCCTTTGTCACCAGGGCACGTGCCCCATTCAGCAACAGGCCTACATTTTCCCGTCTTCCTTTTTCTACTGATGTATTTGAAGAATGCAGAGAAGAATACAATGTACATTATTAACCTTTTTTTTTAACTTTTGAAAGTATCTATTTCTTATTTCCTATGTGAATTTCATCCAAAAAGTAATAAATAAATAAACAAATAAATAAATAAAAATCTGAACCCATTTCTGAGAAACACTTTTTAAAGGAACATATCCTTCAAGTTATTTTCTGTAAATACTCTGCTACTGAAATGCAGGATCTATTTACAAAGGCTAGGGATCTCTTTCTCAAAGGTTGTCCAACCTTGAATAAAAGCTATAAGGCATCATGTAAAGCATAAAGAAAATGCATATCTACATAGCTACATAGGATAAGAGATACCCAGGTCTGCCCACAAAGATCCCAGGTAAACAGTGAATGGTTTAATTATGCTGCCAGCTAGACTCCTTTTTCCATACAGCACAAGATGGTTTTCATTAAAAGAAAATGAAATCCTGCCGGTGCTATCATACCCACTCAATGACCTACCGGTTATTCTGCTATATCTCTATTTTGTATTTTAGTTTTGGTTTTGTTGTTGAGTCTGGATCATGAGATCTACAAAGTTCTTTCCTGTGACTTAACACCAGACCAGTGAGAGAGTGGGAAGACAGACCTTAGTACACTACAGTGGAAATTACAACAAATAATTCCACCTTTCTTGGTCTTACCAGCAAGAACAAAAGAAGATACCATCAGATCCAACTGAAAAACATGCTTTGAAATTCATTTTAAGTTTAAAGTTTAAAGTTTAAGCTTCATTTCATAGAATCATGGAATGGTTTGGGTTGGAAGGGACCACTAAGGTTCACCTAGTTCTAACCCCCCTGCCATGGGCAGGGACACCTTCAACAAGACCGGGTTACTCAAAGCTCCATCCAACCTAGCCATGAACACTTCCAGGGATGGGGAATCAACAACTTCTCTCAGCAATCTCTTCCAGTACCTCACAAATTTCTTCCTTATGTCTAATATGGCTCCATGTCCAGGTGGAGACTGGTGATGAGTGGTGTCCCCTAGGGGTCTGTCCTGGGAATGGTTCTCTTTAATATATTTATTAAGAGAGTTTGCAGATAACATCATGCAGAGTGGTACAGTTGATGGAACAGAAGGAAGGGAAGCTGTCCAAAAAGACCTAGACAAGCTTGAGAAGTGGACCCATGTGAAATTGATAAGGTTCAACAAGACCAAGCACAAGGTGCTGCAGCTGGATCGGGGCAATCCCAGACATGAGCACAAAGTAGAAGAAGAACTAATTGAGAGCAATCCTGCAGGGAAGGACTTGGGGGTTCTGGTGGATGAAAAGCTTGACATGAGCCAGCAGTGTGCACTAGCAGCCCAGAAGGGCAACTGCATCCTGGGCTGCAACAAAAGGGGAGAGGCCAGCAGGTGGAGGAAGGTGACTGTCCCACTCTACTCTGCCCTTGTGAGTCTCCACTTGGAGTGTTGCATCCAAGTCTGGAGCACCCAGCATGAGAAGGATATGGGTATGTTAGAACGGGTACAGAGGAGGGCCACGAACATTATCAGAGGGCCGGAGAACCAACCTCTCCTATGAAGAAAGGCTGAGAGAGTTGGGGATGTTCAGACTAAAGAAGAGAAGACTCTGGGGTGACCTTATTTCAATATTTTAGTACATAAACGGAGCTTATAAAAAAGATGGAGAGCAACTTTTTGCTCAGTCAGATAATGATAGAACAAGAGGAAATGGCTTTAAACTAACAGAGGGGAGATTAGAGGTTAGGAGAAAATTCTTCACTCAGAAGGTGGTGAGGCACTGAAACAGGTTGCCCAGAGAGATTATGGATGCTCCACCCCTGCAGGGTGTTCTAGAGGTGTTCTAGAACAGCTTGGATGAGGACAAGGGCAAGCTGATCTACCGGGTGGCATCCTTGCCCATGACAGGGGGGTTGGAATTAGATGATTTTTAAGGTCCCTTCCAACCCAAGATATTCTATGATTCTACAATAATATAAATCTACCCTCTTTTAGTTTAAAGCTATTGCCCCTTGTCCTAGCACTACATTCCCTAATAAAGAGTCCCTCCCCAGTTTCTTGTAGTCCCCCTTTAGGTACAGGCAAGTATCCTCAGAACTTTCTCTTGTCCAGGCTGAAAAACCCCTACACTCTCAGCCTGTCTTCCCAGAAGTGTGATCCAGCCCTCTGATCATCCTCAGGGCCCTCCTTTGAAATAACTGTAATAGGTCACAGAATCACAGAATCACAGAATCATCTAGGTTGGAAGAGACCTCCAAGATCACCTAGTCCAACCTCTAACCTAACACTAACAAGTCCTCCACTAAACCATATCACTAAGCTCTACATCTAAACGTCTTGTAAAGACCTCCAGGAATGGTGACTCTACCACTTCCCTGGGCAGCCCGTTCCAATGCCTAACAACCCTTTCGGTAAAGAAGTTCTTCCTAATATCCAACCTAAACCTCCCCTGGCGCAACTTTCGCCCATTCCCCCTCATCCTGTCACCAGGCACGTGGGAGAATAGACCAATCCCCACCTTGCTACAGCCTCCTTTAAGGTACTTAAAGAGAGCGATAAGGTCGCCCCTGAGCCTCCTCTTCTCCAGGCTGAACAACCCCAGCTCCCTCAGCCTCTCCTCATAAGACTTGTTCTCCAGACCCCCTCACCAGCTTCATTGCCCTTCTGTGGACCTGCTCAAGCACCTTGATGTCCTTCTTGTAGTGAGGGGCCCAAAGCTGAACACAGTACTCGATGTGCAGCCTCACCAGAGCTGCGTACAGGGGGACGATCACTTCCCTAGCCCTGCTGGCCACACTGTTTCTGATATAAGCCAGGATGCTGTTGGCCTTCTTGACCACCTGAGCACACTGCTGGCTCATATTCAGCCCACTATCAACCAATACTCCCAGGTCCTTCTCTGCCAGGCAGCATTCCAGCCACGCATCTCCCAGCCTGTAGCGCTGCTTGGGGTTGTTGTGCCCCAAGTGCAGGACCTGGCACTTGGCCTTGTTGAACTTCATACAGTTGGCCCCAGCCCATCAGTCCAGCCTATCCAGATCCTCCTGCAGAGCCTTTCTACCCTTAAGCAGATCAGCACATGTACCTAACTTGGTGTCGTCTGCAAACTTACTGAGGGTGCACTTGATCCCCTCATCCAGATCATTGACAAAGGCTGCCCAGGGAGGTTGTGGAGTCTCCTTCTCTGGAGATATTCAAGGCCCATCTGGACGCCTACCTGGGCAACCTGCTCTAGGGAACCTGCTTTGGCAGGGGGGTTGGACCCAATGATCTCTTGAAGTCCCTTGCAACCCCTACAATTCTGTGATTATGTGATCCCCTTCTACCAGCTCAGGGTTCTGGGTATCCAGAGAACAACCTGCTTTTGCCGCTAAAGACTGAGGCAAAGAAGGCATTAAGCACCTTTTCCTCATCTCTTGTCATTAAGTTTCCCCCCACATCCAGTAAAGGATGGAGATTCTCCTTAGTCTTCCTTTTTGTGTTTATGTATTTATAAAAACATTTTCTGCTATCTTTAATGGCAGTAGCCAGATTGAGATCCAGATGAGCTTTGGCCTTTCTAATTTTGTCCCTGCACAGCCTTACAACATCCTTATAGTCCTCCTGAGTGGCCCACCTTCTTTTCCAAAGGTCATAAACCCTCTTTTTTTTCCTAAGCTCTAGCCACAGCTCTCTGTTCAGCCAGGCCGGTCTTCTGCCACGCCGGCTCATCTTTGGACACTTGGGGACAGACCGCTCCTGAACCTTTAAGATTTCCTTCTTGAGGAGTGACCAGCCTTCCTGGACTCCTCTGCCTTTCAGAACTTCCTCCCAAGGGACTCTGCCAACCAGTGTCCTGAACAGCTCAAAGTCAGCCCTCTGGAGGTCCAAGAGAGCAGTTTTACTGATCCCCCTCCTGACTTTGTCAAGAGTAGAGAACTCTACCATTTTGTGGTCACTCTGCTCAAGACAGCTCCCTACCACCACATCTCCCACCAGTCCTTCTCTGTTTGTGAACAGAAGGTCAAGTGGGGCACCTCCCCTGGTAGGCTCACTAGCCAGCTGTGTCAGGAAACTCTCTTCCACGCTCTCCAGAAACCTCCTAGACTGCTTCCTCTGAGCTGTGTTGTATTTCCAGGATATGTCTGGGAAGTTGGAGTTCCCCACGAGAACAAGTGCTGGCGATTATGCAACTTCTGCCAGCTGCTTGTAGAACGCCTCATCTGTCTCCTCATCCTGGTTTGGCAGTCTGTAATAGACCCCCACCAGGATGCTTGCCTTGTTGGCCTTTCCGCTGATCCTAGCCCGTAGGGATTCAACCTTATCCTTCCCAGCCTCGAGTTCCAAAACAACAAAACACTCTCTAATACAGAGAAGCACATCACCACCCCTTCTGTGCTGCCTGTCCCTCCTGAAGAGCCTATAGCCAGCCATTGCAGCACTCCAGTCATGGGAGTGGTCCCACCACATTTCAGTGATGGCAACAAAGTCATAGCTCGCCTGCTGCACGGTGGCTTCCAGCTCCTCCTGGTTTTTGCCCATGCTGCATGCATTAGTGTAGGTGCACTTCAGTTAGGCCTTTGCCTTTTCCCCTCGCCCCGACATTGTCCCCCCCAGCTCACCCCTAACAAGCCTTATTTCATCTCCATCCCCCTTCTTACCTAGTTTAAAGCCCTCTCAATGAGCCCTCACAGCTCCTGGGCTAGGATCTGTTTTCCCCTTAGAGATAGGTGGGACCCATCTGCAGCTATCAGGCCGGGTGCCGAGTAAAGCACCCCATGGTCAAAAAAAAACAAAATTTCTGCGTTGGCACCAGCCTCTGAGCCATGTGTTTATCAGGTGGGCTTTCCGGGTCCTCTCTGTACCCCTCCCTTCCACTGTAGGGATGGAGGAAAACACGACCTGTACTCCCGCTCTATCTATTAATCACCCCAGTCCCCTACAGTCCCACTTGATAGCCTTCAGGCATCTATCAGCATTTTCATCACTGCCGGCCTGGACTATCAATAGAGGATAGTAACCAGAGGGATGAACCAGGTTGAGAAGGTCTCTGGCAGTGTCCCTAACCCAGGCCCCAGGAAGGCAGCAGACTTCCTTATGGGCAGGGTCAGGCCGAAAAATAGGGCCCTCTGTTCCCCTGAGAAGGGAGTCGCCTACAACAATCACCCTTCTTTCTTTCATAGTGGAGGAAGTCTTGAGGCGTGGAGTCAACTTCCTGGCCCTAGGCAACCTCCTGGGTGGACTTTCGACCTCATCCTCATCCACCAGTCCAGTCAAGCTCCAAGGCCTCAAACCTGTTGTGTAAGGGCACCTGGGAAGGTGAGGCCAGTAGGGAGGGGGGCTCCCTGCAAAGCTGAGCGAGGACCTGCTTCCATTCCTCTTCATCTCCTAGGTCCCCTCCCTCTGCCCAACAGCGACAGAGTCCACCACTGTTCAGGGTGTCTAACCCCGGTGTCTTTCCTTCAGGCTTGGCAGGGAGTTGCTCCACCAGTCTATCTCCTGCTCACACTCCCTCATAGCCTTTAGCTTCTCCACCTCCTCCTTGAGCTCTACCACCAGGCTGACCAGGTCATCCACCTGTTCACGCCTCACATGCATGATGTCTCTGCCACCCTCAGATGGCAGCAACAGGCTCAGGCTTTCCCTGCATCCAGAGACCTGAACTGCTGCATTTTTGAGCAGGCAGTCAGTCTGGGTCACCACAGACTTTCTAGAAATAGCATGTTGTTGTTATGATTTAGGCCCGAGAGATGAACTTAGTACTCCGGGTGGAGTCTCACAAGAGCAGAATAGAGAGGGAGAATCACCTCCCTTGACCTGCTGGCCATACTTCTTTTCATGCAGCCCCAGATACAGTTGGCTTTCTGGGCTGTAAGCACACATTGCCAGGTCATGTTTGTTTTTTCACCAAGCAATACCTCCACATTTGTCTCATTAGGGCAGCTCTCAAATTCATTCTCCACCCAGCCTGTATTTGTGCTTGGGGTTGCCCCAACCCAGGTGCAGGACCTTGCACTTGGCCTTGTTGAACACCATGAGTTTTGCACAGATCCACCTCAAGCCTGTCCAGGTCTCTCTGGATGGCATCCCTTTCCTCCAACATGATGACCTCACCACACAGCTTGGCATAGCTGGCAAACTTGCTGAGGGTGCACTCAATCCAAATGTCCATGTTGCCAACAAAGATGTTAAATAGCACCTGTCCCATTACCAACCCCTGAGACATGCTACTCGTCACTGGTTTCCACCTGGATATCGAGCTGTTGACCACAACTTTTTGAGTATGACCATCCAGCCAATTCCTTACGCATCAAGTGGACCATCCATTAGATCCAAGTCTCTCCAATTTCGGGACAAGGATATCATGGGAGACAGTTCCAAATGCTTTGCACAATTCCAGGGAGATGATGTCAGTTGCTCTTCCCCTATCCACCAATTCTGTAACCCCTTTGTAGAAGGACACCAGATTTTTCAGGCATAATTTGCCCTTAGTGAAGCCATGTTGGCTATCATGAATCACTTTTTTGTTTCCCAAGTGCCTTAGCATAGTTTCCGGGAGGATCTGCTCCATGATTTTGCTGGGCACACAGATGAGACATACTAAGTGAGTTTGCAGTTGTAACTAAATTAGGACTCCCTTGAAAGCACAGAGGACTTGCAGAGAGATCCTGCCAAATTAGAGGGCTGAGCAATCACCAAACACATGAGGTTCAACAAGAGGAAGTGCCAGATTTTGCGCCTGGGATGATGCAGTCCTGGTTATATGTACAGGCTGAGGGACAAGAGGTTAGAGAGCAGGCCCATGGAAACGGATTTGGGAGCTCTGTGTCGTGTAGAGTTGATTATGAGTAAACAGTGTGCCCTGGCATCCAAAAGGGCCAGCCATACCCTGGGGTGGATCACACACAGCACTGCCAGCAGGTTGAGGGAAGAGACTCTCCCACTCAGCTCTGTGCTGGTGCAGCCTCACAAGTACTGTGTAGAGTTTTGGGCACTACCATATAAGGACATAAACCTATTAGTGTCCAAATGATGGCAACAAGGATGGCAAAGGGTCTAGAGGGGAACATGTATAAGGAGTGACTGAAGTCACTTGGTTTGTTCAGTCCAGAGAAGAGAAGGCTGAGGGGAGACCACATGGCGACCTGCAGCTCCCTCACAAAGGGAGCGGAGGGGCAGGTGCTGAACTCCGCTCTCTGGGGACAGGACCCGAGGGAATTGCATGGAACTGCGACAGGGGAGGATCAGGCTGGGTGTTAGGGAAAGGTTCTTCACTGAGAGGGTGGTCAGGCACTGGACAGGCTGTTGTCACCATGCCTGCTGAAGTTCAAGAAGTGTTTGGACAATGCTCTCAGACATAGGGTCTGATTTTTGGGTGTTTGCACCCAAGCCAGGAGTTAGACTCAATGATCCTTGTGGGTCCCTTCCAACTCAGGATATTCCATGATTCTATGATTCCATGAACTTAGAATAATGAGTGTTTGAGTACTTGGGGATTAAAGGGAATCATGAAAATATTATTAGAGTGCACTAATACATGAAAATAATAATATTATACATTATATAATATTATATAAGTAATATAATATTGTTGTATATGTTAATAAGTAATATTAATAATATATATGTGTTAAAATATTATAATATTATGATAATAGTTATAATATTAATAATAATATAAATATTTCCATTCTAGATTTGAGAAAAAGCTAAAAATATGATTTGCATGGTTTGAAGATGTTTTCAGAAAGATGTTAGATATTAAAGTGTTTTTTTTTAAAGTTTGACATTTTAGATTCTGAATTGTATAAACTATCTGAGCTGTCTGTGTATTGTGGAATGCTGGGAAAATTCTGGGGGACTGAAAAAAAACTAATCCTAATCTAATTTTTATAAATTAAAAAATATTTATAAATCTGATATTTAAAGAAAGAAAATAAGATGACCTGTGTAATTATAAGCTTGTCAGCTTGTATAGACTGTGGACAATTGGAATGGTGGATAACAGCTGTGACTTTAAGAGTTAAGAGAAGTTAATGAACGCCCACAGACATGGACTTATTGAAAATATATTTTGTTAAGCTAACAGGAAAAAATTTAGTAACCATAAGCTTGACTGCTGAAAGTGATGATGTAATACAGTTAGAGATATGAATGGTATTTTAACTTGGTATTGCAAAGCATTTTGACTAAGGAGCAAAACCAATATGAAATCAATAGGATATGCATAAGATAAAAGCATTATGCAGAAAGTGCGTTAGAACAAACAATTGTAAAAGGGAATCCTTGCTGAGCGGATGTTCCTCTGGATGAGTTCCATGGGCCCAGTCGTTTAACAGTTTTATGTAAGGCATAAATTATTGGCATATAAATGATCGTAAGGCATAAGTTAAGGCATATCATTATTGATCATTATTGATCAATTCACTAAGAACGTTAAAACTGAAGGATCAATTAAAAAGAAGTCAGAGAACTGATAGGAAACACTCCACACCCTAAGCTGAGTGGAACCAGTGATATGTCATACATATGTCATACAGGGAGAAACGAATAATGCAAACTGTTTTTACATACCATAGTGTTCTGGATTCAGGGTCCTCCTGGACTAATACAGTCTAGTCACCTTCTGTACATCAGAGCTTCCTTTGACAGAAAGCAGTACTTCTGACAAAGACTTGCAACTCACCGCAGATTATCAACTGAATGTGAAGATAGTGTTGTGGTCAAAGAAATACAATTTGGAATAGTTTGCAGTTGTTTCTGTGTTTGGTTACCACCCGCATGGTCATTGTTGAGCTAAGGCCAGGTACCAATAATTCAAACTGTAAGGTACCAACGTAAGTCTGAAGAGGCTTAAAGAAAAGATATGCAGCTGTCTAAGAGGTAAAGGAGTCTAAGAACTGTAAAAGCAGTCTCAGCTATCCCAATATATTTGGCATAGCAGATAGTAAACCTGCATCTTGAATTGTGTGCATAGTCCTCATTTCTCTACCACCTCAGTAAGGGAGAAATTAATACAGAAATCAAACTGGAAAAGGTTCTGCTGTTGCAGAAAGTGTCAGCATCCTACTTATAGGCAGTGTCTGTGCATCCAGTAAGTAAAGCCTAAGGTTCTTCAGGTTGGAGGAAAGATGAAGGTAGATGTCTAGAAAATACAAGAATATGGAAGGGGAAAATAAGCAATGATTGTTGGCTGTCTATTGCCATTTCAAACCTAGAGAATTTTGATCAGAATTAACAAAAGACTACTTAAAACCAAATTTGTTTTCTTCGCAATATACAGAATTAGCTGGTAGAACTCATTATAAGATGCACGCACACAAAGGAGCTCAGGAGCAATGCATCCCTGTACAGAGGAAGTCACGCAAAAACACCAGGAGGCATGTATGTATGTACAAGAAGCTCCTGGACAAACTCAAGCTGGGAAAGGAGGCCTACAAAGGGTAGAAGCAAGGACATGTAGCCTAGGAAGAACACAGAGAATGCCTGGGATGTCAAGAGCAAAAAGAAAGATTTCTAATAGATATATCAGTGATACAAAGAAGAGAAGGGAAATTGAGGACCCTTTCTGGAAGGAAGCGGGAGATCTGGTAACCCAGGATATAGAGGAGGCTGAGGTTCTCAACGACTTTTTTGCCTCAGTCTTCACTGGCAAGAGCTTTAGCTGGATAACCTAAGCCCCAGAAATCAATGGCAGGGACAGGGAGAATGAACTACCAACTCTTCTACTGCGGGTACTGAGGGAACTGGTAGATCAAATTGCTAAGTGCAATTTGGTACATTCCCTCTTAGGAATTTGGCCTCTTTTTTCCTGCAGTTTAGCAACAGATATAACAATTTATCATCTCTCCACTTTTCCTTTTATTATTCTTTGATCTGTTTAGAAAAATAATCAGAAAAAAATAATCTGTTTAGATTTTTATTTTTATAGATGTTTTCAACTTATAATCCTTCCAATTAAATGTCTAAAAATATTCTCATTCTTTCTGACTGTGGCTTTTGGAGCATCTCACCAAAACTTCTCCATTACTTCAATTTTTCATAGCCAGGTGATGTTAATTTTGTTTTGAAGTGATTCTGAAGGGTATTGGCCTTTATACTCATACTTGCACTAAGACATTTCTATTAAATTTTTATGCATGAGGCAAGTAATGATTTCTTGTTGGTTTATTTTTAACTAACAGTGTAAAATCTGTACTGAAACTTCTCAAGAAATCACTCACACACAGAAAAGAAAACTTAAAATCTGTATTTTTATATTCTTAAAGAAAAATTGAGGATGTCGCTGTGTGTCTTGATGAGGATTTTAACACAAGAATCTTTAGTCAATATTTCCAGTTTATTTTCTCCAAACACTGTAGATAGTGTTCAAAAAGCATACTATCAAAACAGCTAGAATTCCAATTTTATTATTCTTCTATAAAGCATGTTGAGCCACACATATTGAAGATAATGTTGCATCATGCAATTTTCATGATTTAAAACAAAAGAGAAAGCTTTTTAATTCATATACATTCAAAAAAAAAGGAGGAGGAGGGGAGATAATCATTTAAAAAAGGAAAAGTAATTATAACTGAAGTTGCAATGTGATAATGTGGCCATCTAACACCTAATCCTAAGACTGTTGACATGAAGAAAAAAAAAAAAAAGGAAAGAAAGAAAGAAAAAAAATGCTAAAACATTCTTCAGGATGATAGTTTGATCACCAGCTGTGTGTTAAAAAGCTGGTGAGGAATTCCATGAAGAATACATTCTGAAAGCTGCTTTGCAGGCACCTGGACATCATCCACATCAGCTCTTGTACTACCCAGCAGAGACTAACCTCTAAATTTATGGATCTAAATTTGTGCTACATTTTCATAGCCCTGTGGCACATAACTGAAAGCAAGAGAGTCTGAGATACAGAGATATTCAAGATATTGTTCCTTTCTTCAACCATGAGCTTGTATCGTAAGCCTGGAAATATACTGCAACAAGAATTAACTTTTCAGACTCACACTTGCCAAAGTTCCACCTGCAGATGGAGTTTATGTTTTTAAAAGATGATGTTAGGTACTTTCTAGGAGGACCAGTAAAATTACATTCTCCATTGAGTGTATCCTTATAAGACAATCACTTTTTCTGGACAGCATACTCAGCCCTAACAGTAAAAACTGGTTTAGAAAGATTCATTCATGTGCTCTTGTATTAATACTCTTCCGTGAGCAAAATTCTTATGACCTGGTGACAAATACATGCAGACAAACACATATCCTGTTTCAGTGATTATGGAGCAATACCAAGATTTTCAATTCTGTGCACACCATCAATTATACATACATTACAGTAAAGGACACATTTTTTCATTTTTTTCTAAACTGATAGATGTTCTTTCTGGACATTATCTTCTCTGTGTGTCCTTCTGCTTCATGTGTTCTGACAGTTTTGCTTGATTGCACTATAGATACAGTAGGTTGTTGGGTTTTGTTTGTATGTTTGTTTGTTGTTTCTTTTGTGTAAGTTTAACAATACAGCCACTCAAAATCACCTCAGCAGCAAGTTATTTTGTTTTGTTTCCACCCAGTAATTTTAAGATAGGCTAGACAAGATCACTGAAGACAGCTACCCTATTATAACTACAAGCATTCCTCAAATCTGTGATCCTACCCAATAAATCTTTCAGAGTTTATATTTTCATCTGAAAACTATAGGCATTACCTACACGTATTTACAGGTATATACATATGTTATTGTTATGTATACTCAGGATCTGAATAATTTTAAGCTACAGAGCAGAAAGGAAAACCTGACATGATTTATTTTATAAATCAACACATTCCTATTAAATTTTTATCTGAAATAATTTGAAGACTGCAGTCTTAATTCTGCTTTTATCCAAAGAATACCCAATATAGTATCAGACTTTGGAGAATAAATGCTACGTACAGCAATGGATTTTGCATGAGTGAAGTGTGGAATGGATGAAAGGCCATGGCTTCACAGTCACTAGTGCTGAAAATGCCCACTGCTTGCTTGCTTGCTGACAAATTAGTTAGAGTTTGCAGTAGCTTTATTCTTCCACAATAGCTTTGTGTTAAGTGCAGGAAACAGAAAAAATTTAAAAAAATTAAAAAAGTACAATATTCGAGGCCTAATTTGTTAAACTATAAATATGTTTTGAACAAATGTGAATTAGGAGAATGAGTTTCTGCTTCAGGAGTGTTTTGCATTGCATGTCCAAAGTGCTTCTGTTACTACATTAGCCCTAAAGCTAGATTTTTAGTGCACATTCCCATAGTCCAAGTTGAAAATAAAAGCATCAAGGTTTCTGGCTCTGACTGAAAGCTCTGGTGCTTGTATGGGTTCATTTACCCTCATACCTCTAAACAGATTAGCACTGTAGACCTGCATAGGTAATATTTCTGTAATATTTTATTTCTATTACTTTTCCCACAAAGTAAATGTCTACCATAATAATAATAATAATAATAATAATAATAATAATAATAATAATAATAATAATTTTTAAAAGTCAATTCAAATGCAAGCATTAAAACAGAGATTGGTTGTACCAGCTTGATAGTACCCAACTTTGCACTCACATTTTATGGTCATCTTGTATCACAAGACTTCATCTTATCCCTTCTAAGGATCTTTGTAGGCATATGACCTATTTCATATAGTCATTCTAAATACAACAAATACAGTGAGAAAAGAGGAGAGAAATAATGAAAAGGAATTAAAATAATGTTAAGAACATAAACAGCCTTGTTAATGTGGGTGTAGTTCTTATTTTAAGGCAGACAAAATCCAAGTAAATGTTCAGTCTTTAAGGGATTTTATGTTTGGTTCAACACCCACTTTCTCCTTTGTTCCTACATCTGCCCACATGATACCCTGCCAACTAACTCTACTCTCATTTGAACAGTCAAATTAACTGTGGGTTCGTATGCTGTGTTCACACAGAGGTGATGATATTTGCTCTGTTGAGGTAACAGACATACATTTCCAGCATGTTGAAGTTCATGGTACTATAAAGTTCCTTGCCAAACTGAGAGTGTTGCTGTGTTTTTTTCTTTGGTTGTTTGTTTGGTTTGTTTGGTTTGTTTTTTTTTGTTGTTGTTGTTGTTGTAATTATCATTCAACATAGTACTTGAATGTTTATCTGTCTAAATAAACTTGTCTGGGCATAGCCACAAGATATTTCAGTAATCACCAAGTGTCTCAAAATGATTGTAAAAGATTTTTGCCCCACCTTTCTCTCATGGAATATGAAGTTATTTTAAAAGAGGTAAATGTGACAAGGATTAAACTAAGGTAACTGTTAAAGGTCAAAATGAAGGTCTTCAACTATACCTGTGTCTCACAAGTTTCCTTGTGCTGTCTGTTATATACCACTGTTCTGCCCTATATTCCAGATTAATGTCACATTTTTTCCCCCGGCACTTTACTCGATAACTTAAAGAAGGCCTAACAACCTCATAGGAAAATGAGATATGTAGCTATGTTCATCTTCCTTGTTCAAGTTATTGAAAAATGTAATAAGGCCATATTTCTCAATGCCACCAGCCTATACCAACAGTTTCTTGATGAAATATACCAATAACCACAGCAGTATTCTATGGGTCCCAAAGCAACAGACTCAGGTGAACATAAGTTGATAAATGTACACTGGAATTTCATGAAAATTATTGATTCCATACGGTAAGACAAAGAAATCTACTAAAAAGTGTTATGTTTGTGTGGTTGCAAATTATATACATTGCATTGAACTGAATAAAATCATGTTTGAGTGAACTCTGATAAAGTGAAATGTCACTTCATACGTTTGAATTAAAGTCCAGTTCGTTAAATGAATCAGGCTGTGCAAATTGCAATTTTAATAATAATGAACCTTTAATTAGTGATGTTAAGCTGTGCGGGAAAGACTTTCAAGATGAGCATGAACGTGACAGTGCTGTATTTGATTGCTAAGTTAATGAATGTTGCTTTAAAATGTTCCCTGTCATTTTCACAGCTTAAAACTTCTTCAAAGTAACACCAACTTTGAGCACTTTGAAAAACATCAGTAATACTTTTTTTTTTTTTTTAAAGGAACCCTATAATAGAACTTCCATAGAACTATAGAAGAAATAATTATTAATTAAAAAGAATAAGAAAATTAGATAATTTATTCTAAGGATAGAACTTTTAACACTTAAAGCCTATGAGTTTGTAGGTTTGGACTAATTTTTTTTTCCTTTTTTTTTCTCCCCCAGGGCAGAAGAGAGATTATTTTACCAGTTTTGGTTTGCACCTTTAAAAACTTGAAAAATAATTTACACAGGCTGGAATAATTAAAGTAGAACAAATATATCATGACTATATTTAGTTTAAATTTTCCCTTTCTGACTCTTCAACATCTTGAGAAAAGCCAGAGATTTGAAATATTTTTATTGACCTGGAAAGGGCCTAGAGATATACATTTTTGCTAATCTAGAAAAAGTCAGCAGAGCTTAGACAAGATACTCACTGACCTGGAAGCACTGTTACTTCAGCCAGGCTTGTTACCGAATGATTGTAAAAGACTTTTAGCAACTTGGCTCTCACTAACATTGTTCTATCTTGTTGAACAATGTGGTAATTATCCATATTGCCTTGGTTTCTAAATGGACTTTGAGAGGCCAGACATTATTTAAGAGAATACTTCAGTGCATACACAATTCTTAATGGGTGAATTATTTGGTGTAGAATATTTCTATTGTTTTAATAAAGTTTTGTTCCATCCCTGTTACTGAAATGTAATCTGTTATCAGAGACCCCTTTACTATTTCTAGGACTTTTCAATGGCCTATTTATAGTTTGCCAGAAAAGACCAATTCAGCAAAACTAAAATTTATTTTAGTCACATATTTAGGGACATGTCACAAGAACATTATCCAAAAACGTTTCTTAATTTAAAATGGTATTTCTGAATATAATCAGTTGTGGCAATGGATCCAGGATTTGGGATTCATGCTTTTTATAAACATAACACGTTCACCAGAGAGTTGACAATATATCAGACGAAAAGAATCAAATGATAACAAACATCCTGCTATTATATAATGTTGTCTCGTGCCCTAAGTGTTTTAGTTTTATAGGAAATGGCCAATATGTGCCTTATATTTTTTAAAAGCTGCCTTGCATAGCTACATCTTCGTTTGTTATCTAAGGTTCTCCTTGTTTAAAATTAACTTACATTCAAGAACGGATATAATTAATTCTTGCAAGACAAGGGGTTTAAAGCACTGTGACTACCTTAAAGACAAAGTACAAAGGGACTTGAGGATACCAGAGGAAATTTTGCAAGAATCATAGCCTAGAGCAAAAAAATTATGTCATTCATCTTTGACTATAAGCCTATTGGTTATTCTAGATACTTCATCTCCAAAAACTACAGAAGATCCTAATTCCACACTGACATGAGTGTGCTCACATTATTGCTACTAAAACTTGTTTAGAACAACATCAGATGAGTAGAAAATAAACTTATTATGCACAATGGTAAATAGCATCCAAGTCCTACAGGCGTTCTCTAGTTCCACATTTCAACTATGAGTGCACGTATTGCATCAGAAAGTACTGCAAAAATAATTTTCTCACAGTCATTACCTGCCTATTTAAAATATATAAAGGGAATGCTAGGAGAAACTTAATAGTATTCAGTCAGGAAAAGTGGCTTCATGGAATGACTGGTCATGGCCTGTATGTTTATCGTTATGGATATCAACCAATGCCACTAGCACAGGCAAATATGTGAGTGACTAATAGACACAGTGCAGCAGCAACATGTAACCAAGCCATAAATGTGTGATATTGTTTCTGAAGCAATAATTTTATCTTATTTGGGATCAAAAAATAGAGAGAAAACAGGATTTAGTATTTATGTAAATAACTTAGTTTTAAATTGCAGTTGTTTCTGTTCAAATATTCTATTTCAGAATTGACAGATTTGTGGTTTCTTGTACTCATGGAAATGAACATAAAACAGTTTTATTATTCACCCCAGCAAACAGCTATTACAGGGATTAAACATTTTTTATCACATTCTATGATGAGCAAAAGGTAAATATCAACAGGATTAGTACAAAGGAAAAATTGGAAAGATTTCTCAACAATCAGATGACAATACCTTCCAAGGAGACAAAAACAGACTATGCTGGTGTGATGATTCAGCAATTTTTCCTGGACCATGAAAGACATATCAGGTATCCACACATTGGGCAAGAGTCATAACTAAAGCAACAGCTGTTTGAGGGAAGGGTGTTTGCAAAGCTCTCTGCTCTTCTTTTTCCAAATATTATCTAATTTATCACTAGTATGGAAATAAAAACGTCAAGAGCAAAACAAGGAGAAGAGCTCTTCCTGTTTGAAAAACTAAATAAATAAATAAATAAAAATAAAACCATAACTCCATTTTTTCTTCCTTTAAAAGATGAGGCTGTGAGTTATTTTTTGAAGGTTCCTGAATTCTAGTACACCATACAAGACAGAATGTGCAAAAGTGATAGACAAAGGAAATACATTCACTATGAGTAAGGAAATATTTTCTTTCAGATTTTTAATTGATAAACTTGAATGACTACTAAAATCATTTTAATTTTCTTTTAAATTAAAAATTGAATCCCTCATCAGAAATGGAGACTAGAAGAGAGGGAAAATATATATATGTATATATAAATATTAATCACAAGTATTTTGATTTTTCTCTGATAGACTTGGTTTTGATTAATTTCTTTCACCAGAGTCAGAGGAGAAAAGATTTTTCTAATATTATAAAGAAATCTAGAACAGGTAGAGCATGCTTATGTGGATAAAGTAATTGACAGTTTATACAAGGTAATTGCTTAGTATCCAGCATGATTATTGTCAAACTGTTTCTGAAAAAAAAAAAAAAAAAAAAAAAAAAGGTAGGACTCCATAGAGAAAATGCTATTCCTCAGCAGTTTTATGGGAGCTTTACTTTTTACCAAGGAATACTATAAAGAAGCTTTATTAAGAAGTTAATGGAATTTCTTACTTTAAGATAGTTAAAGATCATTACAACTGTCTAGTTACAGTAGGCCAAATCCTTGGATAAATCATTTTAAGTGGGCCTACCCTAATTTACACAAAGTATAGATCTGACCCAGGCAGTTTTTCATGAAAAGTGAGAGGTTGCAAGTTAAAACAGGCTAGCTATAGAAAGCTTTTGTTGTTTAACTAGTAAGTTTTAAGATTGGATGGGGGGATGGTTGGAAGGGGAATGAGATAATGGGGGGTTAAAAGTAGAAGAAAAAGAGCATAAAAACAAATCTTTGTTGTTGAATTCAGAAGAATATTTATAGAAAATTAGTTTCCAACATCAGATCACCTTCTTGCAAAAAATTTTAAAAGCATGCTTTAGAAAGATACATAGAAACAAGTAGCAAGCAATAGATTGGTTATGTTTCTGAGGAGGAGCCCAGGCCCAAATACCAAAATGAACTTGGTCTTGGTGCATGATAGGGAAAGTATCAAAAATACTCCTTTGTAAAAGCTGCAAAATCACACTGTGCTTTGGCAAGGTGTAAAGTTCAGTAAACCAGTTAGTTACTGGAGAAAGTGATCAAGAAGACTTTGAGAACAATGGAGTAATTTAGATGTAAAGGACCTCTGGATCTCATTTAGTCTACCTTGATTTGCAACTCCATTCAAAGCAAGGCTGACTTATAGCAATTATCTGGGGACCTTGTTCAGTTAAATTTTTGTTGTCTCCATGGATGAGGTTCATGGGATACATCCTGGAGACTGAACTAAAGATTGTAAAGCATGGCATTAACTGATTTGTTTTTTCTTTATACTTTTTCCCTCTATGTTAACCACAGTTTTTACAGATACAAAGCTAGAAGGAGTTGTGAAATAAAATCAGTGATTCACTTTTACCAAAAACTATTTATTTTTGTGGGGTTTCACATTGAGAAAGAGTGGTTATGTGTCCATTGTCTCACTCAGACAGTCTAGGAGGCACTCAAGACAACCACTTGCCCAATTCAGCAACTCTTACTTCTGTTCTGATTTCTTGGAGCTGGTGCACTGTTCAGTCACTCCCCACTACTGTACAGCAAAGCCCTCTCCAATAAATAACAGTTCTCTCATGTATTATCAAATGTTTATGGAAGTGTCCTAGGTTATCAACTGACCCTTTTTCTGTTAACCTCAGCACTAAAAGTGCACGTCAGCAACACATCACAGACAAAAATATTGTGTATTGCTCAGTTAAAAAGAAAATGCTACCATATTATGCAATTTTCCCCCCACTGAAATAATCTTAATTTCCTTCTTTCTCCTCCATTTGATCACATTATAAAAACATTTTTCCAGTTTAGACAGATTTTTTTTTTTTTTTGGTTCATTACATTAGATTTTCCCTTCCCTCAATTCTGCAGTGAGCAGACTGCATGCACATGCATGCACACCCCCCTCTCTCTCAGTCTCTCTGCTTTTAGCAATAATTTGCACATAATGGAACAGCCAGAGGGGGGTTTGATCAATGACCTCTGTCTCGGAGATGCTGTTCCAAGGGAAACACATCTGCCAACATAAAGTATTGGAGCAATCATAGCTCAGTGAGCGCCGTAATAAGCAACTGTTACACTGGAGCCATCAGTCATGTTCAGTTACAGACCTGAAAGGATACGGCACCTCAGGGAGCAATGTCCTTCCATAAATTTGGGCAGCAATGAAGAATGATTTGCAATCAAGTAATAAAAGGCCTAAAAAAGGTCCACCATGCATACTAACATCCAATACAGCTGACAAAGAAAATAAAAAACCTTGGCATTGTTTGCTCGTTATGTAAACTACACAGCTGTCCAAGCAATTAAGATATGATTTTGGGAATTCTCTCGTAAAAATTTGCTAACAGCACTTCCACTTGTGAAAGTGACATTCTTCTTTATCAGTAAAGTGCATTTCATTAAGGTAATGCAATTTCATCTAGCTTAATAGTAGGAATTGCTTAACCTTATGGCAAGAGTACGTAAACAACATAAAATTAATGACACTCCGTGCATTGTGGGAATATATTTGCATTAGTGACAGCATTGATCAAGTAGTAGAGAAACTAACATGCACTTCCAATTGTTGGTACTCTAGGGATTTCTGTTCACTATCTGTGAAGTCATATTTCTGGTTTTCTGCTAGCAAAACTGTTTAAAAATATAAAATTCACAGTAACACCTGCAAATTTTCAATACTAACACTAATGAAATAAGTGTGATAAAAAGGCATAAGTCTGACAAGATTCATCTTCAAGAGCAAGCTAAAAATATAAATGAAACAGAAGTGACATGTAAGGGTCTTTTAGAAGTGGTGATTCACTTTAAATGTGCAACACCACCATGATTCAAGTGTGTTTTTTTTCTTCCATTCCCACAGAAAATTTGTAAGTACTGCTGCCACCACTTCAAGTTCTGATACTTTTATGGATCCAGCTACAGGAACGCTTATTCTGCTTTATGAGCTGTCCTTCTACCATTAACGGTACGGCCATGTCTCCTTATGCGGTATTGTGGCCAGGGTCATTCTCTAGTACATGAGATGTTTTGCATGCCAAAGTCAAGAAAAAAATACTAAGGGTATCTGAAGTCACATCTGCTCCCAACATGGCCCTCAGTGTATTGTACTTCCTTTTTCCAGTAATAAGACTTCAGAGACAGATGTGCATCTGTGCAAGCCTACCAGTAAAGTCTGTTGTGGGCAGTCTGAACCCATTCTTATCAGGAGATGCTTTTTTTCTGGTCCTTCTTGATGCTGGAGGTTAAGAAATTGATGACTTCTTAGAGAAGTCTTGTGACTTCCTGAAAAGTCTCATAGGTCAGCACAAACACGTGCAACCATAGGAGTAGCCTCTGTTAATGTAGTTGATTGTTGATTAGTAGAATTCACATACAACATTAAAGACTTGCTTTCATCTCATCTTTGTTCAAAGGAATTTCCTAATACAACTTATCTGAAATGCTCTCACTTGATTGATTTCACTGCTAGGAGTGTAAGCAAGAAACCCATCAGAGGATGATGGGAAGTGGAGAAATGTAGAGACCTTTAGGTGAGATCAGCGAGTCACTTATGTCATCAAGAAATACCACTTCTGGGTTTTTTTGGTGCTTTTTGGTGGTGGAGTTTGTTTGTTGTTGTGTTGTTTTCTCTTTTCTTTTCTTTTCTTTTCTTTTCTTTTCTTTTCTTTTCTTTTCTTCTTTTCTTTTCTTTTCTTTACTTTTCTTTTCTTTTCTTTTTCTTTTCTTTTCTTTTCTTTCTTTTCTTTTCTTTTCTTTTCTTTTCTTTTCTTTTCTTTTCTTTTCTTTTCTTTTCTTTTCTTTTCTTTTCTTTTCTTTTCTTTTCTTTTCTTTTTTCTTCTCTTCTCTTTTTTCTTTTCTCTTCTTTTCTTTTCTTTTCTTTTCTTTTCTTTTCTTTTCTTTTCTTTTCTTTTCTCTTTTCTTTTCTTCTTTTCATTTCTTTCCTTTCCTTTCCTTTCCTTTCCTTTCCTTTCCTTTCCTTTCCTTTCCTTTCCTTTCCTTTCCTTTCCTTTCCTTTCCTTTCCTTTCCTTTCCTTTCCTTTCCTTTCCTTTCCTTTCCTTTCCTTTCCTTTCCACACCTTTCCTTTCCTTTCCTTTCCTTTCCTTTCCTTTCCTTTCCTTTCCTTTCCTTTCCTTTCCTTTCCTTTCCGCTCCTTTCCGCTCCTTTCCGCTCCTTTCCGCTCCTTTCCGCTCCTTTCCTTTCCGCTCCTTTCCTTTCCTTTCCTTTCCACTCCTTTCCTTTCCTTTTCTCTTTTCTTTTCTTTTTTCTTTCCTTTCTTTTCCTTTCTTTTCT
Organism: Cygnus atratus; assembly: GCF_013377495.2. NCBI lineage: Eukaryota > Metazoa > Chordata > Aves > Anseriformes > Anatidae > Cygnus > Cygnus atratus. The sequence goes on from NC_066396.1 coordinate 42,694,426, forward strand.
TTTCTTTTCTTTTCTTTTCTTTTCTTTTCTTTTTCTTTTCTTTTCTTTTCTTTTCTTTTCTTTTCTTTTCTTTTCTTTTCTTTTCTTTTCTTTCTTTCTTTTTCTTCTCTTCTCTTCTCTTCTCTTCTCTTCTCTTTTCTTTTCCTTTCTTTTCTTTTCTTTCCTTTTCTCTTCTCTTCTCTTCTCTTCTCTTCTCTTCTCTTCTCTTTTCTTGTCTTTTCTTTTTTTTCTTTTCTTTCCATTTGTTGCTCATTTTAGAGCTTTTATTTTAAAAGAGAAAAATAATTCTGTCTCTTTCTTTTAGATAAAGTAATTATTAATGGTAAATCTTCATTTAAATATTTTTGTCTCAGAAAAATGCCTAAGGCTGCAGAGCTTCCTTCTAAAGCAACATACACAAGGTAGACAATCTGAGGAAGAAACTGTACTGGTCTGAAATCTCCTTAAGCTGTAACAAGACAAGGTGTTATTTGAAACAATAGTGGGTGACAATTCCATATAATATTAGGTTAGAGTCTTTGTTGAGAGTGTTCTTTTGATATCAAAGTCATTCCTCAAGTGGAAAAAAAAAAAAGTAAAAAAATAAAATAAAAAATTGAAGCTGTGAAAGCAAGAGACATACACCTAAAGGGAAAGCACATTTTAACAGCAATCAGGAAGCTCCTTGATTATACAGTCTTAGAGTGGAAAATCCAACAAAGAGCAAATTCCTCTTACTTAATAAGTGTCAGGATGTCATTCCAGATGGCAGGCCAGACACATTGCTGGATTAATGACAGCAGGGTAGAATGAACATTAGAAATCTCAAGCCTAAAATGCCTAAACCAGTCTAATTCCTAAACCCATCATCAGGACAATATCTAGGTAGAGACCATACAGGTCTCTGTATGGACGATCGCTAAACCAAGTTAGAAGGGGATTAAGAGGATACTATATGCTATATGCAATTCCCCAAAGACATTTTAGTCTTAATCAGTTTATTGCACATCCCAGTAGGAGTCCAGGATGCTGCAGTTCATAGGGTTAACTTATAAGTAGAGAACTGACCAAAAACAATGCTAAACAACTTCTGTGGGATTAAAACCTGTGGGGTTAAGTCTGAGACTCATACTTACAAAATAAGGCTTTCTGCAACTACTCAAAGACTACTTTTTTTTTTCCTTTTTTGCAAGCTAGCCTACAGTGAGTTTAGGAAAGCTAGGCAAAGATCCCATTTTTTTATTTGTTATTATCCCTCATTAAGTCCTTTTTAGATGGGAGAAATGCACTTCAAAATAAATCTGGAAAAGAGATTGCTGCCTCTTTCACAGATTTATCCCCAATAATTAAACGTAGACAGTAGGCATTTGGTAGTAGGCATTACAGTTAACACTGAATGACTCTCCAGAAATCGTTGCTTTCTATGGCAAAGTCTTCCAGTCATTGCTCATTTCTAAGTATAAAACCATTATATTGTTTTATACTTTTTCTTGTTTATAGCTCCCAGGGCTGGCAAAAAGCATTGATGTATCAAAGATAACATCAGGAGGAAATAATAACAATAATAATAATAAAAACACCACCAGTTTAACCAAAGATTTATTCCCACGCACTAAGACAGAATAAAATTTCTGAATTTCTTCTGGAAAGGGTTATTAAATCAGAGGAGAGTAACCATGCCCAAATTCCTCGAACAGTTCAAATTCACTGCTCCCATTCTTCCATGATTTGGACTCAAAAAGCTCTACCTTCCAACTCTGGTTCTCCAGGATTTTTTACTATTCTTCACATAGCAGAACATCTTTATTTTTTTAGAAGATGATTTATCAATATTAGCCACAATTATTAACGGAAACCTAGTAATTTTTGAAAGAAACTATAGGTATAAGGAGAGAGGAGATCAACTTGAATATTTTGTTTTCTTCTCATTATTTGAAACATTTATTTGAAGCAGATAATTGGGTCTATCTCATCCTGCTGTACATTTTCCATTTTTTCAGTGCCTGCTACAGATTTCTGTGAAGAGCAAGTGCTTTTTAGTAAAAGTAACTGCTTTTAGTAATGACTTCTTAGTGGCCAGTGCTTTGCACCATAACTATGAAGACATTTTTACACCCAATACGACATAACTGTCTTCAGATGAAAAGAAATTAACAAATATATTCCTTTTATTTCTCTTTTCTCTTCCTGAAGTCCTCATCATATACACAAATCTAACATAATCCAAATGTTTAAGGTAGAACAGTACATGAAAAACAGAGTTCTGTGGTGGTTTTACCTTGCTAGGCAGCTGAACTCCACCATAACCATTCTCTCACTCCTCATCCTCAGAAGAGGAGGGGAAGAAGAAAAGGAAAGAAACAACTCATGGGTTGAGATAAGGATAGTTTAGTTAAAGGAAAAATAATTATTAAGGGAAATTTATTATTAATTAAATAATTTACCTAAAGGGAAAAAGGGAAAGGGGAAAAGGAAAAAAAAAAAAAAAGCAAAGGCCTCATGGAGGTGCAGAGGGAAGAAATTCCTTCCCACCAATGAGTGATGCTTGACCACATCCTTGAAGCAGGGCCTCAATGTACATAACCATTGTTTGGGAGGACAGACATTTTCACGGGAGCACACCCCACCCCTCTTCTTCTTTTTTCCACCTTTTAGTGCTGAGTGTGGCATTATATGGTGTAGAATATCCCTTTGGTTGGTTTACGTCAGCTGCTCTGGTGATGTTCCCTGTTGCCCACCCCCAGCCTGCTTGCTCTGTGGGGGTTAGCGGAAGTCCTGATGCTGTGCCAGTGTTGCTCAGCAGTAGACAAAACGCTCGTGTGATACCACTGCTGATACCACTGCTACAAGTGCAGAGCACAGTACTGTACAGGCTGCTGCAGGGAAAGTTAGCTCCATCCCAGCCAGACCCAGTACAAATTCAGAACACAAAACACACGTTTGTATCACCACAAATGGACATCACTCTATTATATTTTCCTGATGGATGAGGTTAAGGGGAACTGCCATTTTATGGAAGACACTTAAATTTCCTGAGTGCTGCAAACGGCTTTACATGAGATAATGATTAAACAGGGTTTTGTTATTTTAAAATGTTTTATAAAATAGATCCTAGAGTTGCTGAAGACCTGACCCTTCTGTTTGATCAAGAACCTGTAAACTCTCTAACCTTCTGCTTTAAACATGTAATACCTTATCTTTGGTACTTGTTTTATTTAAAGACAAGACCATTAAAGTGGCACTCTAAAGATCTGTCTTTTGTAATTCTTATGCTTTGATTTAATTCAAAACAACACAGGAAATAGTCTCCATTCAATCTCATCTCCTCTCCAATACAATGCTCATGGTCTCTTTTGAAATATTTTATAAGAAGCTGTAAAGGTGAAAAGTGTTTATACTAGCCATTTGTCATCTATCAAAGCTGTTGTTCATTCCAAGTGATGCCATAACTGGATATGCATTAACTGCCAATAACTATTCTTTCCTGAGCACACACTGCCTTCTTAATTACCGATGAGCTGCAATTAGAAGCTTTTTCTCCCTTTGCTTAAACAAATATTTGCTACATAGTTTGGGCCAGATTCATATGAACTCGAAGCTTGGAAGGTTTCTGTGGAAAAAAAATAAATAAAAAATCTTTTGGCGTTACTTTTTGGCTTCTGAATAGTAAAGTTGGTAGAAAAAAAAGCCACAATTAATACATCAGAGAGCTCTGCCAGGCTTTATAGCATTACAGGATTTTTCAGCTATAAAGAAACATATTGAATCTTTAGAGCACAGCCCATTCTTCACTGCTTCGGTTGTCTCCTTTTGTTTACAAGTCCCTGCCATCGTTCTCTGTGAATTGAATGCTAAACTATCTCTGGAGAGACATTATATTGCTTACAGAATGCCTCAGCAGATGGTGCTTCCTGTTGCAACAGAAGGCTGTGATTACACCTGAACTCTTCAAGAACTCTAACTTAAACAGAAAAAACAAGATAGATTAAAATCTTAAAGCTCTATCTTTTTTACTTCCCTGTTCTCCCACTTTCAGAAGAAAAAAAAAAATATATATATATATATATAAAATATAAACTCTTAACATTTTACCAGAATAGTTCGTCAGAGTACTGCAGACACAACCTCCATTTCTTATATTTGGTCACTCCGTACCTTGTTATAGCACTGTTCATTATAGTTATAAAATAGAATAGACCTCCACCAGGAAGAGTCCATAAACACAAAATGAAGTACCACAAACACCATCTGGATTCAAAAGTTCAATGTTCTATAGCAGTTTGCCACTGAATGTGCAATGGCCCCTTTTACAGAAGATCTATGAAATCTTCATAGCAATGTTCATTCCATCTGTGTTCATTGCCCTGATCTATTAGCTTCTGTAAAATAAAAGAAATCCTTATATCTAATTTTAGGACCATACATTTTAAAACCAAGAAAAAAAAATAAATAAAGTAAAATAAAATAAAATAAAATAAAAATAAAATAAAATAAAATAAAATAAAATAAAATAAAATAAAATAAATAAATCAGTATTATAAGCACTTGACAATGTATTTTTCCTCTCAGTAATTAGCAGATATAAAATTATTACTAAAAGACAGCCATCTCGAATAAAGAATTCCTGTAAATTATATTCCACTTTTCTTTATATCCCAAGAACTGTCCTGTATTTTTTCCACAGACAGCCCACAGAACTGGACAAGGCAGGACAGAAATTCATCACTTTTACTCTCTCCATGTACTTGTCCTACAAATGAACTTCATTTATCTGGCAGAGAAAGGACATTTTCAGTTGCATGGCTGTATTGTACTCCACCTGCTACTACCATTTTGAGGTTTTATGGTCAGAGAGCCCTCAGCCATCACCCAAGTTCAAATCAAAACCCATGTTCGATTCATTTGTAGTGTTGCAGGCGTCCATACCACCTGTCACCCTGAAATAAATAAATAAATAAATAAATAAACAAATAAACAAACAAACAAACAAACAAACAAATAGAAGACAGGCAAGAACAGGTTCAGGTCCTTCTCTTATGGGAGTTGAATTACTTCCTTCTCAAAGTGGTTATTTCATGCTAGAGAAACAAAGCAGCTGTATTTTTCACAAGGGGTACGGGGTGCTACTACTAAATGGATCTTCCATATATCTGACATGGCTTTTTAGTGAAACAGGAAAAGCTACTTACATCGAGTTCTCATAGACACGACACAATATTTCCACCATAAATTTCCACCATCAGAGAAAGCCCTCCCAGATTGAACTAAATAGGAAATTAAATTCATATCTGGGTTCAGCAAGTTTTATCAACCTTTCAGACAGAGAAAGAATTCACTAGTTTCATTGCAAATCTTAACAGAATTAAGTCACTGTTGTTTTCACTGAGCTTTCAAAACTGAAGTTTCACTACATAGAAGTTTTTGTAAAAGCCAATCGTATTTAAAAAAACATCTCTTCAGAATCTTACTGGTTTCAAAGCTCATTTTTTTCTTGCAGCCTTTTTATGGAGGCATGTTTTCCCCAAAAGGTAAGGTGGAACAGACCTGGGTAACAGGAGGCAACTATCAAGTTAATTTCTTGAAATGGGGACAAAAATCTTAACTTATCAGGAAACTGTCAATGAAAGATTCATGTTTATGAGTTCCCTTGCACTCTCAGAATATATCTGAACAGTATAACAAAGATATCAAAGAGTTGTATTGCATGCACACGGGTGTACACAGGCTTATCAAGTTCCAAGCAGACTTTCATATGGGATCTGTCTTGGTTCTTCAGTTCTAAATTTCAGCAACCTCACAGCTCTCCTGATTCCACACTGTCTTTCTCCTGGTCTCTGCACTTATGTCCCCTCCTGCATGGTTAAAGTTGTTGCAAAGTAGCAGGACAGCTTCATTAAGCCAATGATCTACACCTAGGGGAATATTTTTTCCACACTGGTGACACAGTGCACAGTCACAGCATAACTTGCCCTGAATATCAGACAAGCCCACTTCCATCTTTCCCCTCAGAGCAGTTTAGAAATCTCCTCTATTATTTAAAGTCCACTGAGCATTTTCACACTTTTTTTCTCCGTCATTATGGAAAATAAGGTTTCCTGTGACTCTCCCTAGTTTATGAGCAGAAGTCTGATCTTCCACCAACACAACGGTGGTTCCACTATCACCAGCACATCTTCTCTGCTGAGATTCCAAAAAAATTTTAAATTGAATAGCTTCTTCCCAATACACTTCAACTTCAGCAGGTAAACATATAAGCAACCCATGTTCTCAAAAAGTTTGTGTACTTCAAGCATTTTTAAGATTGTTGCTATCTTCTCAGATGACTTTATTGCTACTTTAAAGAAACGGTCTTATCTAACAGAATTCAAATGCAGGTACAAAGAAGCAGAGGTCTTAGGAAAGTTATCAGATTAAGAAATGACAGGTTCTCTAAATCATTGTTATTCGGTCTCTATAGCAAGAAATTTGAGCATTGAGAAATAAGAGATCTAGAGGAAGGATGAGATTTGAGAACACCTGACTGATCTTCGATCTTCTTTTCTAACTGTATTATCAGACTAACAGATTTGAGTCACTATGTAAAGCTATACAATGTATTTATTTGTTACTTTGCAAATTTGCTACTTATTTTCATGAGTAGGATAACAACTGTTAAGCATGTCTTCATAAGAAGTTCTGCCCATAAACTAAGCTCTAATTATGTATATATTAAAGTTAATTTTAAAATCAATAGGTGTGCATACTACAGAAAGAGCAGAAAACATTTTTTAAAATATATTTAAACAGAATTTATGTTGTGTTTTTCTAGCATGAAGTAAGAGAACAAGGTTTTCATGTTAGAGACAAGAGCTCCAGAACAGATAATGGTTGTCTGCATTTCCCCTTTAAAATCAAGAGAAGATCTGGAGGACAATGTGTACTTCAAGTTATCAAGAAACATAACACTGAATTTTCCCCTGGGTTCCTAAGTTTTAGAGCCCTCCTTTAGACATATATATTTTAAAACACTGTAAACATTTTCACAGTTTCCATTGTACAGCTCCCTCCTCACCTCCCCAGAGCTTTCAGCCAAGAATTATGGATTGGTCATGATGACCAACAAACTTTCTTTCTGTTTAGCATCAGATAAAGACTTCAACAGAACCAAATAAATAACATATGTTAGTTACACAATTAGACATTAAAATTCTATAAAAATTATCGTTATCAACTTAGCGGTTTAGATACGAATTTGCTGCAACTCTATGTATAAAAAGTTATCATTTTGATAATAGCTTTCAAGTTGTTAAAGTACAAAATATTAAACAATCTGTAGTGTTTGCAGTTGCAAATGGTGGGGTACGCAATGATTGTACTTCAGGCTTATTGTGGATATCAGAGTATACTCAAACCTTGGCATGCTTTTCTGTCATTTGTGGGTACA